>NC_134363.1:157502853-157600353 GCF_048569485.1 Anomaloglossus baeobatrachus | reverse complement strand
CTGAGAGGATAGGGGGCCATTTCTACATCCAAATCAGGTGCCATTGTGCATTATTATGGGCGACTACCACCTCTAATGCAGACGGAAATGTGCACTATGAGGAGCTCTTGGGCTGCAAAGGACCAATATATTATTCTTGCACAGGGGCCCATATATTGTTCTTGCACGGGGGCCCATATATTGTTCTTGCACGGGGGCCCATATATTGTTCTTGCACAGGGACCCGTATATTGTTCTTGCACAGGGACCCGTATATTGTTCTTGCACAGGGACCCATATATTGTCCTTGCACAGGGGCCCATATATTGTTCTTGCACATGGACCCATATATTGTCCTTGCACAGGGGCCCATATATTGTTCTTGCACAGGGGCCAATATATTGTTCTTGCACAGGGTCCATATATTGTTCTTGCACAGGGGCCCATATATTGTTCTTGCACAGGGGCCCATATATTGTTCTTGCACAGGGAACTATATATTGTGCTTGCACAGGGACCCATATATTGTCCTTGCACGGGGGCCCATATATTGTTCTTGCACAGGGACCCATATATTGTTCTTGCACAGGGGCCCATATATTGTTCTTGCACAGGGGCCCATATATTGATCTTGCACAGGGGCCAATATATTGTTCTTGCACAGGGGCCCATATATTGTTCTTGCACAGGGGCCCATATATTGTTCTTGCACAGGGGGCAATATATTGTTCTTGCACAGGGACCCATATATTGTTCTTGCACAGGGGCCCATATATTGTTCTTGCACAGGGTCCCATATATTGTTCTTGCACAGGGACCTATATATTGTTCTTGCACAGGGGTCCATATATTGTTGTTGCACATGTTCCCATATATTGTTCTTGCACAGGGACCCATATATTGTTCTTGCACAGGGACCCATACATTGTTCTTGCACAGGGACCTATATATTGTTCTTGCACAGGGACCCATATATTGTTCTTGCACAGGGACCTATATATTGTTCTTGCACAGGGACCCATATATTGTTCTTGCACAGGGACCCATATATTGTTCTTGCACAGGGACACATATATTGTTCTTGCACAGGGGCCCATATATTGTTCTTGCACAGGGACCTATATATTGTTCTTGCACAGGGACCTATATATTGTTCTTGCACAGGGACCTATATATTGTTCTTGGACAGGGACCTATATATTGTTCTTGCACAGGGACCTATATATTGTTCTTGCACAGGGACCTATATATTGTTCTTGCACAGGGACCTATATATTGTTCTTGCACAGGGACCTATATATTGTTCTTGCACAGGGACCTATATATTGCTCTTGCACAGGGGCCCTTTTCTGTCTGTGTCCATTTTTGAAAACTATATATCCCCTATCTTTCTCATGTTGCGGCTTTGCTCGCTGCGCAGTGTAGTAAGCCTGGACTTCTCTTTTTGGTAAGAGTCATGATGTGCGGCTCCTCGTATCTATAACTGCCACATCCTGCAGCAGTGAATTATCCGGCTGTGCTCTGCTTTCTCAGCACTGCTGTGGGGGAGCCGTCCTGCAGAGGAAGCTTGTGCAGAACTCACACTGAGAAATGCTGGAGATACCTGTGTGCTGGGGGGGCTGTCATCCAGGGGAGCGCACGCCTGGCACCTACATTCACCGACTGTAAAATTCCAACAACATATTCCCCTTCCCTGCTGCAGTCACAAAGTGTAAAGCCAAATTCCAGGAGGGTAAGAACAAGATTGGGAGCTGAGCCATAATATTCCATATTCTGATACATTACTGTGTAGCGCAACAAATGTATAAATGCTTCATAATACTGATTGTATCAGTTTGCATCACAGGTGTAACCATTTGATTCCCACAGGTTTTTAGTAGTGGTAAGTCCTTGTGCACACAATGCGTTTTTTTTAAATGCAGATTTGGTGCAGATTGTGGCTCAAATCATCTGCATTCCTATCCTTACGCCAGCAAAGTCTATGAGAATTCTGAAGTGATGTGCGCTCGCTACTTATTTTTTCCATGCAGATTTGGCAATTGTTGGTACATTTTTTCCTGCATTTTCCACCAATTGACTTCATTAAAAAAAATGCACGGCACAAAAACGCACAAAAAACACTTTTTTTGGTGCGTTTTTCTGCCTTAAGGTGCAGATTTCATGCAGAAAATGTCTGCACCAAATCTGCAAGGAAAAAAGCCTCAATGTGTGCACTACACTTCAGGATTCTCATTGACTTTGCTGACATAAGGATTTGTGTAACGCTTACGGCCGGTGTAGAGGCAGCGAGCGGTATTAGTGGACCCACTGGACCACAGAGGTGACCCGGTTTTATCCCTTTTCTTGGAGGGGCTTAACTAAGCGCCTACCACGAGGCAAGCGCCAGGTACCACTCCCTGGTCAGTGACTGGGACTGTTGCAGCTGACCCCCAGGACAGGTGACGGACTCAGGTAAAGGCGGGATGACTGAGGCAGGCTGGACAGGTGGGTATGGTGGGCACGTCAGGGACAGGCAGCTATGGGAAGGTAGATTCAGGTATAGGTAATGGACACTAGGATAAGGAAACCTGACAACTAGCTGGACACTAACTCAAGGTGGTGCGCAGGCACCTCCCCTAACGGGTGGGTGCCTTAAATACATAGGCGTCTTAGGCCTCTTTCACACTGCCGTGAAAAAAAAAACCAACACATTTTATACGGACTTGTAAGAGGTGCGTATGGCCTTCCGTGTGCCGTGATTTCGGCAAATGAGTGTTCTCCGTGTGCAATCCGTGAAAAAAGCGATAAAAACACAGTGTGCACACAGCCTTACGCTAGTTGTGAACATGGCCTTATGCTGTAAATCTGCCCTATTAAAAAAAAAAAAAAAAAGCACCAAAAAATGAGGAAAAAATGCTAGAATTTTTTTCCAAATGTGTTTTTTGGAGTGTAAAATAAACGTGCCAGAAAAAGTGTGTTAAGTAGCTGAAGATTTGCTCTGATTTCCAGCGATGGAACTTCTGGGCTCTTTCTTGCTCCTTTCTGATTGAATTTCTTTGTTTGCAGATCTCCTTAGAGCGGTTTGGTAATCTGCAGCTCTCATTGCCGGGAAGAGAAGGTTGTTTTTTTTTCCTGATCCTTGCGTAAAGTTTTCTGCTGTAATGATTAACAAGGAGGATCCTTGAACTGTCGCTCTCGTAGGATCGGCTGCAGGTTTTCTCTTTTTGCACTCTCCAGCCTGCGCAGGAGGATCCTGAATGACATCTCCAGACAAGGTGAGCAGCCGGCATTACTGATCATAGAAGCTTCTAGGTATGAGAAGTCCACGGTCCAGTTGGCTGCCGCCGTGGCCCCTAATATTGCACCGTCCATGACCAAATTCTGCACGGATCATCCTGACAAATAAGATCTGCTGAATCAAAAGGGAGACTTGTCTCATAAAGTAGTATATTATGGGGGGAAATCAGGTGTTTGCTCTCCCATCTGTAGAGACAGAGACCCTGATTCCAGCACTGTGTCACTTATTGAGGTTTTTGCTGTCATTTTGATAAAATCACTATTCTCTCTACTGTAGATCTAGCAGTTATACAGAGCTCATGTATATTCTGGACTACCTGCCAGCACACAAAGTAGTCCTGTAGTGATAATCTCCTGATGATTAAACCTTGATTTTATAAATACTAAACTAAGCAGCTCAGTAAGGCTGCTTTCAGACATCAGTTTTTTGCCATCAGGCACAACATGATGTGTAATATATATATATATATATATATATATATATATACACACACACACCGTATTTTTCGCTTTATAAGACGCACCCGATTATTAGACGCACCCCCAAATTTGGTGAAGGAAAAGAGAATTTTTTTTTAATGTTAAATGGGGTCCATCTTATAATGCCAGTGTCCGTCTTAGGCTACTTTCACACATCCGGTTTGAGCAGTGCGGCTCAATCCGGCTGTGCAAGCTATGCAACGGATGCGGCGAACACACCGCATCCTTTGCATAAGTTTTTACATGTGGCACGTCCGTTTTTTTTTGGTTGCGGCATGCTACTGAGCATGCGCAGTGGAAGAAACCGCATGCGGCGGCCGGATGCGTTTTTTCCGCATCACGCCGCATCCGGCATGCATTGAAAAATGCGCCGCAGCGGCCGGATGCGGCGCGATGCGGGTTTTTTGCCGGAGCAAAAAACGTTGCAGGCAACGTTTCATCCGGCCGCGGCATCGGCTAAATCTGCCGCATGCGGCAAAAACCGGACCGACCACAAACCCATGCGGCACAATACGGCACTAATGTAAGTCTATGCAAAAAAAAACCCAACCGGCGGCAAAAAAAACGGTTGTGGTTTTTCTGCAGAGCGCCGTATTGTGCCGCAGAGCAAATACCGGATGTGTGAAAGTAGCCTAACAAATTATATAGGGTATATATCCCTCATAGCCCCCCATCCTAAAATTAGCCCCCCTTAATCTGGATATGGCCCCCATAAATTGAATATAGCCCCCTTGTGCTGGGACACGTCCCCCAGTGATGCCACATGTCCCCCATTGATGACACACATCCCCTATTGCTGGCACATGTCCCCTATTTATGGCACATGTCCCCCTGTGCTGGCACGCGTCCCCTATTGCTGGCAGCCTGGCACAAGTCTCCTATTGCTGGCACACGTCCCCTATAGCTGGCACATGTCCCCTGCAGCTGGCACAGGTCTCCTATAGATGGCACACGTCTCCTACAGCTGGCACAGGTCTCCTATGGATGGCACACGTCTCCTACAGCTAGCAAAAGTCTCCTATGGATGGCACATGTCCCCTACAGCTGGCACAGGTCTCCTGTAGATGGCTCACGTCTCCTACAGCTGGCACAGGTCTCCTATGGATGGCACTCGTCCCCTACAGCTGGCACAGGTCTCCTATAGATGGCACACTTCTCCTACAGCTGGCACAGGTCTCCTATAGATGGTACACACCTCCTACAGCTAACACAGGTTTCCTATGGATGGCACACGTCCCCCTGTGCTGCCCATGGCCCCTATAGATGGCACACCTCCCCTGTGTTAGATATGGCCCCCATACTGCTGCCCATGGCCACTATAAATGTCACACCTCTCCTGTGTTAGATATGGCCCCCATACTGCTGCCCATGGTCACTATAGATGTCACACCTCCCCTGTGTTAGATATGGCCCCCATACTGCTGCCATAGTAAAATAAAACACTCTTTCCTTACCTTCTCCAGCGCTGTCCCTCCTCTTGTCTCCCTCCTTGTGGTTGAGCTCCGACCTCCTCCACTTCCTGGTTCTTGGTGCCGGTCATGTGATCGGCACAGCAGAGTGATATCATCTCTGCGTGCCTGATGACAGCGGCAGCTGTCAGCTGGAGATCAGCACTGGAGGTAAGTAAAGCTTTTTTTTTTTATTTTACTATGGGCAGCAGTATGGGGGCAATATCTAACATCAAAGGGGGGCGCAGACAGATATAATATGCGCCGCTGCCCCAGCCCATCACCACGGTGCGGTTTCAGCACCACGGTGATGGACAGCTGCAGTGCATATTATATGAGCGGGAGGAGGAGATCAAAGGCTCCCTCCCGCAGCTTCACCAGCCCCCAGCACCACTCCAGAGCTGCCCCCACCTCCCCTGGACCCTGCAGTATGTATCTTATAAAGCGAAAATACGGTATATATATTTTTTTTTTTTAATTATGCCTTGCCATTGTTGTGATCTTAGTGGTCAAAGTATTTGGATTTCACAAAAGTTATCAGAGTTTTTCCTGGGGGCGTGTAGTTCTTCTCCCTGTGTGAGTGGCCCAATCATAAGCAAGCAGCACACAGAGCAGAACAAGAACACGCCCCCCACCATAGCTTAGGTTTCTCAATGTGTGAGATGTAAGGATACAACTCTGATCACCTGGTCTAGCTTCCTCCATGATTAGAAAGTGTTGAGAGATTAGAGCACAGATTACTGACACCTCTCAGATAATGTCCCTGAGTGGGTGAGGTGGAGCACAACTGAGTTTAGTTGTGTCACATTACAGACTCCTTTTATCATCTCTCCTCCTCTCTAGGATTGTCAGCTCTGTTGTACTGTCCCTCCCTCCCACACACAGCCTGTCCGGCGATAAGTTAGTTATGTCTGTTGTGCTCAAACCAACTTTTGAGCTCAACTGAAATAAGTGTGATTCATCTCTAGAAAGGCACTACAGCAAAGCCAACAGTGCTAGAGATTAAGAGATGTGATAGAAGGGTTTGTAATGAGACACATCTAAACTCAGTTGTACTCCTTCTCCACCATAGGGACCATTTTTGAAAGGTAAGCCATCTGTGGTCTGATCTTCCAACATCTAATCATGCAGGAGGTTAGACCAGGAGATCAGAGCTGTATCATTACATCTGATACACTGAATAATCTAAGCTATGGTGGAGGTGAGTTCTTTTTCAGTCTGTTGCTGCTTGTTCTACTCTATAAAATACAAGACCAATGATCCAGTTGGACTTTTCCCAATAATTTTTTTCCCTTTCTTTCAGCCGAAATATTCCGGTCACGATGCTGCTGAGAGCCCTGTTTTGCTTCCTCCTGGTTGGCTCCGTTGCGGTCGTCTGTAAGGAGAGTAAAGGCCATATATCTGTAGTACTTCTCGGGGCCACTGGTGATTTGGCCAAGAAATATCTGTGGCAGGGTCTGTTCCAGTTATATCTAAATGAGGTCAATAGTGGCCATAGCTTCAGCTTCCATGGAGCGGCTCTGACTCCTCCGGAAAAGGCAGAGACATTACTATTCAATGCACTGAAGGCCCTGAGCTGCCCGGCAGACGTTCACCCCGATAAGTGCGCCCTCGTCAAGGACCAGTTTCTGAAACTGACCCGCTACCGGCAGCTGAAAACCGCCGATAACTACACCGCGCTGCACCAGGACATACTGACGTCGCTGGCGCAGGAGGGTCTCCATGAGGCCGGCAGGTTGTTCTACTTATCCGTTCCACCATTTGCGTACGCCGATATTGCACAGCACATCAATGGCAGCTGCCGCCCACCACCTGGTGCCTGGCTCCGCATAGTGCTGGAGAAACCTTTCGGCCATGACTACGAGTCGGCGCTGAATCTGGTCAATGTTATGCAGACGTACTTCAGAGAAGAGGAGATCTACAGAGTCGACCATTACCTGGGAAAACAGGTGAGATATTGGCCACTCTGTAGGTGTAGTATCCGGACTCGCCTAGCTCAGCGATTGTTATATAAGCAATTGCCAGATGTATTTACCTCTATGTGAGCGTCTGTCTCCCTGTGCTGTGGATCAATGACCTCCGCAACGGACACGTTTTGTGGTACGTTCAATACTGGGAGTGTTTTGTGTCAGAAATGTCCGACACTGGTGTAAAATACCAGAGTATGAAGCTTCACTAACATGGCCACTATACAGCTGACGAAGCTGTGCTGTTCTGCTGCGCAACTGATTACACCTGGCCGTAGTAATAGCTGATTGGTGGGGGTGCCAAAAATTTACACCCCTGCAAATCTAATATTGATACCCTATCCTATTCATAGGCTGTCAATATAAAAGTGGATAACCCCTTTTAAAATTGCTCTTTTACAGAAAAGCATAATTTTTCTACCCTCTTCCCCTACAATAAGCTAAAACTGCTTTTAGTACACATAGCAGTCTAATATGTGCAGGAACTGTCCCTAATCTTATACTCAATAACTAACCATTTGCTATTTTTTAGTACAGGGTGTTTTTTTTTGTTTTTTTTTTATCAGCATCCTGTCAGCACCATAGGTGCTGGAACATTCATTCCCCTCTTTTGCGCCAATAGCTTGAACTAAAATGCCACCTATGTTATGCCTGGACATAGCTTTGCAGACCGGACACCCAGTGCAGATAGAGACCGACCCTCCTCCTCTTCCAGCATAGATTTATTTCCATTATTTATTTCCAAGTCGTTTTTCCTGTAGACCGTGGAGCAGATTCTTCCCTTCCGACGTCGGCACCAAAAACACCTAGATCTGATATGGAACAGACACCACGTGGAGAGAGTGGAGATTGTAATGAAGGAAACAGTCGACGCAAAAGGTATTTCTATTCCTTTGCCTTGTCTTAGAAAATGACTTATGGAGGTTCCGAATGGATATCTAAGCTGCAATGCCCTGCTCATGAGGTAAGAGACATCTAATCAGGAGAACTATACTACATTTCTAATTGGAGGTGTTTGCTAATATTATTACTCCTACTATATATTGGGATAGGATCCTGGAGATGGGAATACCCCTTTAATACAGTGTGCCAGTGTGCACGTTGTCGGCAGCACATCCCCTCTGCTGCCGACAATGCTTTTAATGGCCAACGATCCAATCACTATGTTGCTCATTTATCGTGCTTTACTCACCCTTCCCAGGTCCGGTGCTGAGTCTCTGCCCCTACAGTCCCAGGTCTGTTATTGTCTGCAGAGCTGATGTCACGTTGACACTCGCTGCAGCCAATCATTGAGCTCAGCGGCGCTGCCTGAGTCGATGCCATGAGCTGCTAAGCTCATCCATTGGCTGCAATAAGTAACAGACACTGAGAACAGTGGCAGAGACTCTGTGCTGGACCCGGGGAGGGGAAGTAAAGCACAGTTTGTTTTTCTTTTTAAAAACAAACTGCAGCTGGTGGATATTGGGCTTCTGAAACCACCTTAATAAAATAATGTCCCATAGACTTGTATATATTGTAATTTACCACTTTGCACACTATCCTAATTGTCCTCCCCCCCCCCCCTTTAAGGGTTATACCCATCTCCAAGATCTTATCCTAATATGTAGTAGGTGCAATAATATTAGCATATATTTCCAATTCGAAATTTAGTTTACTTCTCTTAATATAGCCGTGTCACGACAGGTTACGATCTCATGTGCAGGGCATTGTAGCTTAGGTATCCAAGGTTACGACCTCATGTGCAGGGTATTGCAGCTTAGGTATCCAAGGTTATGACCTCATGTGCAGGGTATTGCAGCTTAGGTATCCAAGGTTATGACCTTATGTGCAGGGTATTGCAGCTTAGGTATCCAAGGTTATGACCTTATGTGCAGGGTATTGCAGCTTAGGTATCCAAGGTTATGACCTCATGTGCAGGGTATTGCAGCTTAGGTATCCAAGGTTATGACCTTATGTGCAGGGTATTGTAGCTTAGGTATCCAAGGTTATGACCTTATGTGCAGGGTATTGCAGCTTAGGTATCCAAGGTTATGACCTCATGTGCAGGGTATTGCAGCTTAGGTATCCAAGGTTATGACCTCATGTGCAGGGTATTGCAGCTTAGGTATCCAAGGTTACGACCCCATGTGTAGGGTATTGCAGCTTAGGTATCCAAGGTTATGACCTCATATGCAGGGCATTGCAGCTTAGGTATCCAAGGTTATGACTCCATGTGCAGGGCATTGCAGCTTAGGTATCCAAGGTAATGACCTCATGTGCAGGGCATTGCAGCTTAGGTATCCAAGGCTACGACCACAAGCAACTAACTGTCACTAAATGAGTGGTCATAACCTTGGATACCTAAGCTGCAATGCCCTGCACATGAAGTAAGTGATATAATTAATCATGAGAACTATACTACATTTCTAATTGGTGGGATTTGCTAATATTATTATTATTATTATTATTATTATTACACCTACTACATATTGGACGGGAATATCTCTTTAAGCCATAGGCCTGTGTGAGCAACAAATTATGGGTAAAGCAGAGCTGTGCTCCCCATCGGCTACATTGTTATATGAAATGTGGAACGTCTCCAGTTTTGGGTCACAGGAGACGTTTCCAAGCTTTCCCTTTATTACTTTGATACCATGACTTTAAATACTGATAAAAAGATCCTTAAAGGGGTATTCCCATCTCCAAGATCCTATCCTAATATGTAGTAGGTGTAATAATAAAAATATTAGAAAATACCTCCAATTAGAAATGTAGTATAGTTCTCCTGATTCACTGTCGTTACCTCATGCTCAGAGCATTGCAGGACCTTAGGTTTCCATAGTTACGACCACTCATAGTCACAGTCAGTTAGTTGCTAGTGGTCGTAACCATGGATACCTGGTTTTGCAATGCCCTGCACATGAGGCAAGCGATATAGTGAATCAGGAAAACTATACTACATTTCTAATTGGAGGTATTTTCTAATATTATTACACCTACTACATATTGGGATAGGATCTTGGAGATTGGAATAACCCCTTTTAATTCTCACTTTTCGGGGGTGTACAGGCCGCACCAGCTTTTATGAAGAATACGGGGTCATAAGGGACGTTATCCAGAACCACTTGACAGAAATCTTGACCTTGTTGGCGATGGAAGTTCCCCGAAACCTCAGTAACTCAGACGACGTCCTGAGAGCGAAGCTGGAATTACTGGGCTCCCTCCAGTCTCCGGAACACAACAGCGCCGTCACCGGTCAGTATCAGAACTACCTGCCGCAGGTGAGGGAGGAGACGGAGAAGAACCCAAATTATTTTACCAAGACGCAGACATTTGCCGGTGAGTTGCCTTTAGAAAACTCTTCTTTGCAGAACAATAGGTTTCCTTACACAGCACCACAGACTTCTGCACGGGGACATAATAAAGGCCAAAATCTTATGCTAATTCCTGACTAATGTGCCAAGACCGGCCGGGTACTCATGGCTGCTTTTGGCCGTGACCACTAGCCGTGCTCGCTCTTGAGCTTTTCAGCACAATATCCAGACAGGAGTAATATTAGTGGTAAGTTTTGCCATAGCCTGTTATGAAGTTTCCATCGAGCTTTACCACAACACATCCCGCCCTGCACTGTCCAAGCTCGGCCCCTCAAGCCGGAACTGGCCCGAAAACGCCAAATATATTAACATTTTTGTGCATGCTATACACCGTGTTTCCCCCAAAATAAGACAATGTCTTATATTATTTTTTTCACCGAAAAATGCCCTAGCGCTTATTTTCAAGGTAACACGGGATGGGGGTAAGTTTACGCCCCAAAAAGGTAGACCCCCCAAGAGAATCATACATGCCAGACCCCAGACATCTGCTCACTCCCAGGTCCTTCTGTCATTCTCGGCGGGCGCTCCCAGCAGCTATGCTGCAGTGATCCTCCCCTCCGACCAGCGCTCACACACATCAGATTGCATCGATGCGTTCCGCCCCAGGTCCTCGATGCGTTCCACTGCAGTCCCTAGATGCGTTCCGCCGCAGGTCCTCAATGCACTCCGCCACAGGTGCTTTATGCGTTCCGCCGTAGGTCCTCTATGCATTCTGCCGCAGGTTCCCTATGCGTTCTGCTGCAGGTCCCCCTATGTGTTCCGCCGCAGGTCCCCCTATGCGTTCCGTCGCAGGTCCCCCTATGCGTTCCGTCGCAGGTCCCCTATGCGTTCCATCGCAGGTCCCCTATGCGTTCTGTCGCAGGTCCCCTATGCGTTCCGTCGCAGGTCCCCTATGCGTTCCGTCGCAGGTCCCCTATGCGTTCCGCCGCAGGTCCCCTATGCGTTCCGCCGCAGGACCCCTATGCGTTCCATCGCAGGTCCCCTATGCGTTCCATCGCAGGTCCCCTATGCGTTCCATCGCAGGTCCCCTATGCGTTCCGTTGCAGGTCCCCTATGCGTTCCGCCGCAGGACCCCTATGCGTTCCGCCGCAGGTCCCCTACGCGTTCCGCTGCAGGTCCTCATGCTGCACTGCATCCTAGGTTGCCCTGCCAGCCGTAAGCAATAGGTATCACTGGATGTTGTGTGTGTGTGTGTGTGTGTGTGTGTGTGTGTGCAATATTATGTGTGTGGGTGTGTATTCCACCACAGGTCCTTGATGCGTTCTACTGCAGGTCCTCCCGTTCAGCATCTGGTATGATTGTGGGGTCTTCTTTTGTCTATCTTTTGGGGGTATCTGCTTTCTACAATCAAGTGTCCTTTTAGCTGCATATACACTTCACTATTGAACTGCAACTATAGCTTATTTTCGGGGAAGGGCTTATATTTAGGCCTCACGCCGAAAAGGCTGAAACATGTTAGGGTAGGGTTAGGGTTACGGTAGGGTTTATTTTTGGGGAAACATGGTAGTTTGCACAAAAATGTGGAAACTTTTCAAAGTGTTTTACTCCCGAATTCCAGGCGTAAACACTTCAACGAATCGAAGCATGGGTCATTTTGATGAGTTTTTGGAACAGAAACTGAGTGGGGAGATTTCTGCTCCAAAAAAAAAAACCCTCAGTGTGAACATGTCCTTAAAGAATCTTGAAAGATTTTTTTTTTGTTTTTTTTTTCTCCCTCCATGAAGCGTCTTTTTTATTTTTTTGCAGCATTGTGACTGGATAATGTTTAGTTAGGAGATCCTTCCATCTGAATCTGTTCCATAGAAGTGACATGTCCTTTTTTTTTTTCTACTAGGCATTTCTCAAAACCAGGTCAGGATAAAAAGACGCTGAGAAAAATTTCTACAAGAACCTACAGATTATATTTGTGATAAAAATTATTAGAATATTTCAAGCATTTTTGAAGCTGTTTGAGACCCCTTTCAGACATCCGTGTTTAATCAGGTACAAGCCACACACATCGGTATGGTCATACATGTGACATCAGTGTGACTGACACGTACCGGAGAAAGCAGAGGTCTTTGAAATAAAAAGATTTATTCACTTGTATCCAGCGCTGTTTTCTTCGGCTCTGCTGCCTCCCGCTCCTGACCACCGCTCATTATACTCATTGATTACTCACTGCACTGGGGACCTGCAAGCCGGAGCAGCGACGGGGATAGTACCAAGCACAGCAACGCCAAAGAGAACATCGGGGACAGCATCACTTGGGACATCATCAGGGACCGCATCGCAGGTAACAGGTGAGTATGCTGCCAAAACTGTGTGTGCAGTGACGTCTAGGAGGTCATCGGAGTTCCCAATGAACTTGGATGACCTCCTGATGACACCCTGGCGACATCTGCGCTACAGCGGGTGTCACGAAGGTGACTTCACGGGTTCATCAGAGTTCATTGGGAACTCCGATGACCTCCTGGACGTCACTGCACACACACTGCTTGCTGAATACTCACCTGTCACCGGCAATGCGGCCCCCAATGTTCTCTCAGGCACTGCTGTCCCCAGCGATGCTCCGGCTTCCAGGCCCAAGCTGCAGTGAATAATCAATGTATAATGAGCAGGGGTCAGGAGCGGGAGGCAGCAGAGCCGAAGAAAACAGTGCTGGATACAGGTGAATATAGAAGATCTTTTTATTTCACAGACCCGTGTTCTCTCCGGTACCTGTAACACTGATGTCACATGGATCACATCAGTATGCGATCTGTGTGACACCCGTGCTGCCAGAGAAAAAAAGGACATGTCTCCGTGTGTGCGTGCGGGGCCACGCGACTGGTATGAAAACAAGTACATGTGTGTAACTCCAGAGACTAACATGGGTACATGTGGCATCCGTGTTAAAAATGGATGTCACACGTACCTGAAACACGGACGTCTGAGGGGGCCTTATGGAAGATTTTGGAGTGGATCAGGTCCAAAAAACTGAGCCTTATTCTTGTCAGTGGGACGTGTCCCCAACGTGGCTACCATTTATTACTCCATTACTGTTCCTATGAGAAGGAGGATAGTTGTTCCCAGTTGTTACTTTATTCATAGATTTCCAGGAATAAAGGGGGCTTTACACGCTACGATATCGTTAGTTTTCTCGTCGGGGTCACGCCGTTAGTGACGCACATCCGGCGCCATTAACGATATCGCAGCGTGTGACACTTTTGTGCGACCTAAAACGATCGCAAAAGTGGCAAAAATTGTTTGCCGTGGAGAGCTCGTCCTAAAACCAAATATCGTTTATTTCTAATTATCGATGTTGTTCCTCGTTCCTGCGGCAGCACACATCGCTAGGTGTGACACCGCAGGAGCGAGGAACATCTCCTTACCTGCGTCCACCGGCAATGCTGAAGGAAGGAGGTGGGCGGCATGTTGCGTCCCGCTCATCTCCGCCCCTCCACTTCTATTGGACGCCTGCCGTGTGACGTCGCTGTGATACCAAACGACCCACCCCCTTAGAAAGGAGGCGGATCGCCGGCCAGAGCGACGTCGCAGGACAGGTAAGCCGTGTGACGGGGGAGCGCGATTTTGTGCGCGACGGGCAGCGATATGCCTGTGTCGCACAAACAAGGGGGCGGGTACGCAAGATAGCGATATAGTCACCGATATCGCTCCCGTGTAAAGCCCACTTGAGTCTGAGTACTAGGAAAAAATCTCTAGTATCTAATTGTAAATGCAGGAACATTGAAACTTAGGACAGACCACCTTTTTGAGAAGACCAGATTTAGGTTCTACTATATATGATACATAATGCCCCTCGGTCCCAAAAGTAAATTTTTCCAATGCAATTTTGTGTGGTTTTCTCGCCAAGGTCTCGCTGTTTTTTCAGTATTGAAGCTATGTGCACAGAGAGTTTTTCAAGGAGTTTTTAGAGATGAAACTCTTCAAATCTTCCTCCAAACCCCTTGAAAATCTTTATTTTCTGCTCCAAAGCCTCAGTAAAAAGATTCCATAGCTTAACGTAGACTTGTCCAAAGAGCTGACCATTTTTCTTTGACTGTTTTGGTGCATTCCGTGTTGTGTTTTTGACTCTTCGTTTCCATTTTGAAGGTGTCCTTATCTATATTGACAATGCTCGATGGGAAGGAGTGCCGTTTCTCCTGGTTTCTGGAAAGGACCTGGACGAGAGGACATCTTACGTCAGAGTGGTCTTTAAAGATAATTCGTTTTGTGTTCAAAAAGAATCGACGGAAGAAACGGTAAAAAGTTCGTGTCAACCCAAACAGATCATCTTCCACATTGGAAACGGGGCCCTGAATTTTCCAGCTGTTCTAGTTTCACGGGGTCTTTTCAAGCCAAGTCTTCCCTTAAGCCAATGGAAGGAGGCATCGGAACTCCCCAGCATCTCATTTTTTGGACAGTCTATCCATGATTATTATGTGTATTGTCCAATTCAAGAAAAAGATGCTTACACCGTGCTGATATCAAATATCTACCGTGGAAGGAAGGGCTCCTTCGTCACTTCCAAGAACCTGCTAGCTTCTTGGAAGTTCTGGACTCGACTGCTGCAAAGTGTGGACAACCAGACGCCCAGGATCTACCCCGGAGGAGCAGATACCGGGGCATTGCTGGACTTTGTGATAGAACAGAGGGGTCTACGCTTTGTTATAAAGGAGGACGTAGAGCTTTTGGGTATGGACCAAAAAATGAATACATTTGCTTCTGCCCAGTCCATCTTCCTAGGTAACACCATGGTGTCTAACTGGGCAGAGCCGCTCATACAGAAATTGGCAGAAGACATCCAAACAGCTGCTGAAGAGGCCATCAAGAGTAAAGGAACCTTCCACTTGGCTCTCTCCGGAGGCTCCAGTCCCATTGCTTTGTTTGAAAGGTTGTCTAAGCACCATTACGGCTTCCCCTGGAAAAATACTCACTTGTGGATGGTGGATGAGAGGTGTGTGCCTTTCACAGACACAGACTCTAATTTCGGAAACCTTGAAAGACATCTCTTGCAGCGGGTGAGGGTCCCCTATGTGAATATACACCCTATGCCGGTGCACAGGAACCAGAGACTCTGCGCCGAGGAGGACAAGGGTGCCGAGGAGTATGCACAAGAAATATCTGCTCTTGTGAGCAATTCCAGTTTTGACCTGGTACTTTTAGGCTTGGGGAATGACGGCCACACAGCTTCCATCTTCCCTGGCTACGATGATGGCATCACAGGTGATAAACTTGTGGTGTATTCAGAAAGTCCACAAAAGCCCACAAACCGGTTGAGCCTTAGCCTCCCACTCATTAATAAAGCCAAGAAAGTAGCTGTCCTTGTACTGGGTAAAGGGAAGCACGATATTGTAACCCTGATCAGCAGAGCGGAGCGTAAACCCAAGAAATGGCCAATCTTTGGCATAAATCCTGAATTTGGCCAGTTGGTTTGGTATATTGATTATGATGCTATGTTTAGATGAAATAATTTTATGATCTGATCCCCCAAGTGCCTTATGCGTGGTCTCTGTCACAGTCAGAGGGGCTTAAGTTCTCTAACTGTGTATCCACATCTGGGAAGTTTCACCTTCTCCAACTGTGGATCCACATTCAGGAGGTTTCACCTTCTCCAACTGCCGATCCAGATCCGGGAGGTTTCACCTTCTCCAACTGCCGATCCAAATCTGGGAGGTATCACCTTCTCCAACTGCGGATCCACATCCGGGAAGTTTTACCTTCTCCAACTGCGGATCCGCATCCGGGAAGTTTTACCTTCTCCAACTGCGGATCCACATCCGGGAAGTTTTACCTTCTCCAACTGCGGATCCGCATCCGGGAAATTTTACCTTCTCCAACTGCTGATCCACATCCGGGAAGTTTTACCTTCTCCAACTGCGGATCCACATCTGGGAAGTTTTACCTTCTCCAACTGCGGATCCACATCCGTAAGGTATCACCTTCTCCAACTGCGGATCCAAATCTGGGAGGTATCGCCTTCTCCAACTGTGGATCCACATCCGTAAGGTATCACCTTCTCCAACTGCGGATCCACATCCGGGAGGTATCACCTTCTCCAACTGTGGATCCACATCCGTAAGGTATCACCTTCTCCAACTGTGGATCCACATCCGGGAGGTATCACCTTCTCCAACTGCGGATCCACATCCGGGAGGTATCACCTTCTCCAACTGCGGATCCACATCCGGGAGGTATCACCTTCTCCAACTGTGGATCCACATCCGGGAAGTTTTACCTTCTCCAACTGCGGATCCACATCCGGGAAGTTTTACCTTCTCCAACTGCGGATCCAAATCCGGGAGGTTTTACCTTCTTCAACTGTGGATCCACATCCAGGGGGATTAATCTGTTTTTGTTTTTTTTTGGTTTTTTTTTTGTTTTTTAGTTTCCATTCACACACAGCATTAGTGAGCACTGAAGCTTTTACAGCCTTTTTTATCTACTTTTACATGACGTATCCCTAGAAATAATGTGACTTTTCTTCTCCCTTCATTGGCGGTTTACAAATGTAGGGGCGTATGCAGTTTCTAAAACGTTTATATCCCCACATCTGTGAGAAGATCACCCCCTTATCAGGATCATATATCCAGTGACAGATCATCACTATATAGATTATATACTTTCCATTCTTTATTTTTTTCAATTAGACCTATATGACTACTTATAAATGCAATTTTTGTTTTTTTGTTTTTTCTTTTTCTCCACAAGGTTATATTGCATTTCATTCCATCCATCTCCAATATTTCTGGTATGTTTAATGTGAAGTTGAAATGTGTTGGTGCCATCTATCTCCTTCCTACCATTCACCATACATGTCGGATGCATGTGTATGGAGTAAGGCTCAAGAGCAGAGCCTGCAACATATACATTGGGTGCCACCTGTATTGTACAACTGGCACCTGTCTCTAACTGCAGCGATCAGAGCTAACTCCGATTGCTGATGTTTAGCCACAGAGATACCGCAATATAGCACAAGGCTCAAGAGCGGAGCCGCCAGCATACACATTGGGTGCCTGCTGTATTATGCAACCAGCACCTGCCTCTAACTGCAGCGATCGGAGCTAACTCCAATCGCTGCTGTTTAACCACAGAAATCCTGCAATATATAGCTGGCGTCATCCATTCTGGTGCCCATCTTTCCATCGCCGTGATGCAACCGCAGGCCGCTGATTCTGAAGGCCTCCATCACCCCCTGGTATTTGGGGTTTTTTTTGTACTCCTATGAAGCCATTTCTTTTGGATAAGCAAGCTGAAGACCCTTAGAGAGACTAAAAAAAGAAAATAGGAAATTAAAAAAAGCAAGATTAGAAAAAAGTTTTTAACACACCGTTCCAAACCATTTCCCAATGTACAAATAAGAAAATAATAATATATAATAATAATAATAATAATAATAAAAATAATACGACTACAACACTCTGAAAATATTAAATAAATTACCCCTATGGAAAAAAAAAAGAATTGGAGCTCTAGATTTGCATTTTTCATTTGTTTTTCTTTTTTGGGTTGCTGCACATTTCTCCTTTAAAAAAAAAACAAAAAAAAAAACAATGAAAAAGCTATCAAAATAGCTTATTATTTGCATCATATTCTACAGCACCTGGTGTGATACCAATACACCCCCCTAAAGAAAATTTTGCTATCAATCTATAACAACACCTTCCAGTACGGAGTTACATTTACCTGAATGGCCTGTACTTAAATTTCTAAGAATGTTAATGTGAAATAGACCTCTGAATGTTACCGAATGACTACTGACTATCTCCAATATTTGTGTAAACTGTTAATGGTACAATTAACTAATATGAAATGATTTATTAGATAATGAGCTATTATTTAAATCTAGTTTTTATGTTATACTTTGTGTTGCAGTTTCAATACAATCAGTGTTTTATCAGCAGGAGATTATCACTACAGGACTAGGTCTCATGTGCAGTCTAGTCCTGCGCATCTGTGTAACCCCGCGCCCCCTGATTGGTAGCTTTTTGTGAATATAAAGTGTACACAGGAAGCTGCCAATCGGTGGTGTGGGCGGGGTTATACACAGCTCAGTATTCTGAGCACTATTACATCTTCAGCAGAGAAAATAGGGATTCTGTTAAAACTGCAACAAGCAGCCCATTAATTGACATAGATATCACTGAAATCGGGCTCTCTGCCCCTATGTCATGCCCCTCTCAGATTACATAGCACAAATCTGCTGACAGTTTGCTTTTCAGTGTATTTGTTAAACTTTTTTTCTTTCCAGTTTTTTACATCACTATCTGTATTTAAAAAAAAAAAATAAAGTGACCATAAGGCCTATTCTAGACTTTCTGTTTTGTACAGAAGACTTTTCAGCTATCTCATTATCATCCCAGATGTGGATTACAATGAAAGTTAACACCTTTTCATATAGTAGATAAGACAAGATCCATCACTGAAAAAGGAAAACCTCACAGCTCACCTCCTCCTTCTGTACAATAACTGATAACACCTCTATATACAGTAGATAACACCGGATCCACCATTCACAATATGTGATGTCACAGCTCACCTCCTCCTCCTTCTGTACAATAACTGATAAAACCTCTATATACAGTAGATAATACAGGATCCACCATTCGCAATAGGTGATGTCACAGCTCACCTCCTCCCCTCATGTACAATGACTGATATCACTGCTATATACAGTCGATAACACAGGATGCACTATTCACATTAGGTGATGTCACAGCTCACCTCCTCCCCCTCCTGTACAATGTACATGCACAGATTGGCAGCTCAGCAGGCTTCTACACAAGAGACAGGTCTGAGCCATGCTGTTGCTGCTAATATCCATGTACCCAGTAGGTCACTTTCTGTGGTCACATATCGCTTTTATCAGTTTCACGTTTGATGTGTGTACCTGTTTTATAGTATTTCCATCACAAACCTTTCCTGAATTGTGGGGTATTTTTTTATGAAATAAGTAAAAATGTGTTGCAGAAAAAGTAACGCACCATGTCAAATGTTTGTATTTTTCCAAAATAAATAGAATTATTTTTTTTGCTAAATTGAAATCTGTAATTTATTTTCTCTATTTGGAAGGATGTTCTTGTTCCGCTTCGTGGCCTTCTGATGAGGAGATTTGTGCACTCTGAAATATAGTAAGGTTGGATTTTTCGGTCGCACCTCACCATCATGTACAGTATATATAATATACAGTATGTGCTCCTGCTAGACAAATGGGGATGGCTGTGTTTAAAGTGAAGTCCATTGCAGTCATTACAGGAACATCAGGTTTTCATTAGTGTGAAAGTCGTAGCAGTTCTGTGGCGCAGGGTGGTTTTACCAGAAGTCACAATTTTTAATGAGTGGGCTCTACCATGCTCAGGTGCTCAGTACTGGTAACTAGTGATGAGCGGGCACTACCATGCTCAGGTGCTCAGTACTGGTAACTAGTGATGAGCGGGCACTACCATGCTCGGGTGCTCAGTACACATAACTAGTGATGAGCGGGCACTACCATGCTCAGGTGCTCAGTACTGGTAACTAGTGATGAGTGAGCACTACCATGCTCAGGTGCTCAGTACTGGTAACTAGTGATGAGCGGGCACTACCATGCTCGGATGCTCGGTACTGGTAACTAGTGATGAGCGGGTACTACCATGCTCAGGTGCTCAGTACTGGTAACTAGTGATGAGCGGGCACTACCATGCTCAGGTGCTCAGTACTGGTAACTAGTGATGAGCGGGCACTACCATGCTCAGGTGCTCAGTACTGGTAACTAGTGATGAGTGAGCACTACCATGCTCAGGTGCTCAGTACTGGTAACTAGTGATGAGCGGGCACTACCATGCTCAGGTGCTCAGTACTGGTAACTAGTGATGAGCGGGCACTACCATGCTCGGGTGCTCAGTACACATAACTAGTGATGAGCGGGCACTACCATGCTCAGGTGCTCAGTACTGGTAACTAGTGATGAGTGAGCACTACCATGCTCAGGTGCTCAGTACTGGTAACTAGTGATGAGCGGGCACTACCATGCTCGGATGCTCGGTACTGGTAACTAGTGATGAGCGGGTACTACCATGCTCAGGTGCTCAGTACTGGTAACTAGTGATGAGCGGGCACTACCATGCTCAGGTGCTCAGTACTGGTAACTAGTGATGAGCGGGCACTACCATGCTCAGGTGCTCAGTACTGGTAACTAGTGATGAGTGAGCACTACCATGCTCAGGTGCTCAGTACTGGTAACTAGTGATGAGCGGGCACTACCATGCTCAGGTGCTCTGTACTCGTAACTAGTGATAAGCGGGCACTACCATGCTCAGGTGCTCAGTACTGGTAACTAGTGATGAGTGGGCACTACCATGCTCAGGTGCTCAGTACTCGCAACTAGTGATGAGTGGGCACTACCATGCTCAGGTGCTCAGTACTGGTAACTAGTGATGAGCGGGCACTACCATGCTCAGGTGCTTAGTACTGGTAACTAGTGATGAGCGGGCACTACCATGCTCAGGTGCTCAGTACTGGTAACTAGTGATGAGTGGGCACTACCATGCTCATGTGCTCGGTACTCGTAACTAGTGATAAGCGGGCACTACCATGCTCAGGTGCTCAGTACTCGTAACTAGTGATGAGTGGGCACTACTATGCTCGAGTGCTCAGTACTTGTAACTAGTGATGAGCGGGCACTACCATGCTCAGGTGCTCAGTACTGGTAACTAGTGATGAGCGGGCACTACCATGCTCCGGTGCTCTGTACTCGTAACTAGTGATGAGCGGGCACTACCATGCTCCGGTGCTCGGTACTCGTAACTAGTGATGAGCAGGCACTACCATGCTCAGGTGCTCTGTACTCGTAACTAGTGATGAGCGGGCACTACCATGCTCAGGTGCTCAGTACTCATAACTAGTGATGAGTGAGCACTACCATGCTCAGGTGCTCTGTACTCGTAACTAGTGATGAGCGGGCACTACCATGCTCAGGTGCTCTGTACTCGTAACTAGTGATGAGCGGGCACTACCATGCTCAGGTGCTCAGTACTGGTAACTAGTGATGAGCGGGCACTACCATGCTCCGGTGCTCTGTACTCGTAACTAGTGATGAGCGGGCACTACCATGCTCAGGTGCTCTGTACTCGTAACTAGTGATGAGCGGGCACTACCATGCTCGGGTGCTCAGTACTCGTAACTAGTGATGAGCGGGCACTACCATGCTCGGGTGCTCAGTACTGGTAACTAGTGATGAGTGGGCACTACCATGCTCAGGTGCTCAGTACTGGTAACTAGTGATGAGCGGGCACTACCATGCTCAGGTGCTCAGTACTGGTAACTAGTGATGAGTGGGCACTACCATGCTCGGGTGCTCAGTACTCGTAACTAGTGATGAGCGGGCACTACCATGCTCCGGTGCTCAGTACTGGTAACTAGTGATGAGCGGGCACTACCATGCTCGGGTGCTCAGTACTGGTAACTAGTGATGAGCGGGCACTACCATGCTCCGGTGCTCAGTACTGGTAACTAGTGATGAGCGGGCACTACCATGCTCCGGTGCTCAGTACTGGTAACTAGTGATGAGCGGGCACTACCATGCTCAGGTGCTCAGTACTGGTAACTAGTGATGAGCGGGTACTACCATGCTCGGGTGCTCAGTACTGGTAACTAGTGTTGAGCGGGCACTACCATGCTCAGGTGCTCAGTACTGGTAAATAGTGATGAGCGGGCACTACCATGCTCAGGTGCTCAGTACTGGTAACTAGTGATGAGCGGGCACTACCATGCTCAGGTGCTCTGTACTCATAACCAGTGATGAGCGGGCACTACCATGCTCGGGTGCTTGTAACTAGTCGGATGCTTGGATGGGCTCAACTCGTGTAGAGAGTATAATGGAAGTGAATGGGGAACTCGAGCATTTTTCTGGAAGATCTTCCTCTAGTCGCTCCATCCGAGGGTCCAACCTATTTGTTTCGAGCTCCCGAACATGGCAGCGCTCGCTCATCACTGATCACAACTCAATGCAGAAAATCAATTACACTTACAAACCACTAGGTGGTGCCGATATTCCAGGTTACAATGTATTCATGTGATAAACTTTGTAACTCATTTTCAGTAATATTTTATAACTATACATTGTTTATATTTTTTCATTATAAACACACTGCAGCCCATCCGGGAATATGAAAATATTTGTGAAAAATAAAACTTTTTCAGGCAGAACTAAAAACACAGTAGTTACTAGAAGTCATATCCAGATCCTGCATTGGTCCAAATTCCCCTCTGCCATGTATAATGATATCCATAATATGAATGGCACGGTGGGTAAAGGTTATTGTTGCGGTGGTTTCATGTTTTTCTCAGTGTTTCTTGTTTGGTGGTTTTTCACTTTTTTTTTTTTTGTTTTTTATTCTCATTTGTGGCAATAAATGGTGTGGAAGCGTGAAACGTGCTATATACAGTGCATTATTTTGTGTTGTTTTTTTTAACTCTTTAGGTCTTTGGCTCTGTTTTCCCCCTGTTTTTTTTAATTCATGTTCACAAAGTCTTCTCTATTAAAAAGAAAAAACAGGAAAAAATATTAAGATCACAAAACAAAATAACTATACAGTAGATTCGTCACTGAATATTTCTCAATTTAGTTGTCTTAATTTTTTCCACCTCATTCATTATCTGTTTTGGGCTTTTTAAGCCTCTCGTATTGTTTATTCATAGTTGGCCAATTCCAGATATTTTTTAATTAATCATTTGCAACTTTTTCAAAAGACCCAATTGTTTTGCAGTTGTTTTTTGTATGTTTCTTTTCTTTTCGCAGAGTTGAAGATTATTGTTTGCCACTTTAGACCCGCAGCACACATCCGTGTAATTTGTACGTGTGCGGTACGTATTTGCACGTACCGGAGACACGTACACACGGAGACCCATGTTATTCAATGGTAGATGGCACACACACGTAAAATCACACGGAACGTGTGTCCGTGTGGTAAGTACGTGTGTGCGCTTTTCTACACGGACGACATGTCCGTTTTTGGCCGGCAGCACGCAGGCACGGACCCGCTAAAGTCTATAGGTCTGTGCCTGCACGGACCGCACACGGAGTATGACCGTGTTCAGCACGTTTCGTGCGTGTTCGTTTTTACACTAGCAATCTTATTTTTTTTTTAAATTAAAGTCAGTATACTTACCTTTTTTTTCTGCTGTTCTCAGTCATACTTACATTGGCCCTCCGTTTTTTTTCTTCCCCCGGCTCATACCGCTCCGCGATCACTAGCGTGGCGAGGAACAGCTGTGCAGAGAATACGCGGCAACAATTACTTTGAATATGCCGGCCGCTCATTAATCAATCTCGTATTCCCTGCTTTCCCCACCCACAGACGCCTGTGATTGGTTGCAGTGAGACACGCCCACCACTCTGAGTGACAGGTGTCCCACTGCACCCAATCACAGCAGCCGGTGAGCGTGTCTATACTGTGCACTAAAATAAATAAATAAATAATTTAAAAAACCGGCGTGCAGTCCCCCCAATTTTAATACCAGCCAAATAAAGCCATACGGCTGAAGGCTGGTATTCTCAGGATGGGGAGCCCCACGTTATGGGGAGCCCCCCAGCCTAACAATATCATTCAGCAGCCGCTCAGAATTGCCGCATACATTATATGCGACAGTTCTGGGACTGTACCCGGCTCTTCCCGATTTGCCCTGGTGCGTTGGCAAATCGGGGTAATAAGGAGTTAATGGCAGCCCATAGCTGCCACTAAATCCTAGATTAATCATGTCAGGCGTCTCCCCGAGATACCTTCCATGATTAATCTGTAAATTACAGTAAATAAAAACACACACACCTGAAAAATCCTTTATTAGAAAAAAAAAAACACTAACAAATTGCCTTGTTCACCAATTTTATAAGCCCGAAAAAGCCGTCCATGTCCGGCGTAATCCAGGATGGTCCAGCGTCGCTTCCAGCTCTGCTGCATGAAGGTGACCGGAGCTGCAGAAGACACCGTCGCTCCTGTCACCTCCACGCAGCTAATGAAGGGAATAGCGCGATCAGCTGTATTCAGCGTTGGCCGCGAGTAACCTCAGTGACAGCTCAGCTGATCACACTATTCCCTTCATTTTCTGCGTGGAGCTGACAGGAGCGGCGGTGTCTTCTGCAGCTCCAGTCACCTTCATGCAGCACAGCTGGAAGCGACGTTGGAGCATCCTGGATTACGCCGGACATGGAGCGCTTTTTCGGGCTTATAAAATTGGTGAACAAGGCAATTTGTTAGTGTTTTTTTTTTCTAATAAAGGATTTTTTCGTGTGTGTGTGTTTATTTACTGTAATTTACAGATTAATCATGAAAGGAATCTCGGGGAGACGCCTGACATGATTAATCTAGGATTTAGTGGCAGCTATGGGCTGCCATTAACTCCTTATTACCCCAATTTGCCAATGCACCTGGGCAAATCGGGAAGAGCCGGGTACAGTCCCAGAACTGTCGCATATAATGTATGCGGCAATTCTGGGCGGCTGCTGGCTGATATTATTAGGCTGGGGGGCTCCCCATAACGTGGCGCTCCCCATCCTGAGAATACCAGCCTTCAGCCGTATGGCTTTATCTGGCTGGTATTAAAATTGGGGGGGGGACCGCACGCCGTTTTTTTAATTATTTATTTATTTTACTGCACAGTATAGACCCGCCCACCGGCTGCTGTGATTGGGTGCAGTGAGACACATGTCACTCAGCGTCGGGGGCGTGTCTGACTGCAACCAATCACAGGCGTCTGTGGGTGGGGAAAGCAGGGAATACGAGATTGATTAATGAGCGGCCGGCATATTCAAAGTAATTGTTGCCGCGTATTCTCTGCACAGCTGTTCCTCGCCGGTGGTGATCGGGGAGCGGTAAGTATGAGAGAGGGCTGCTCACTTCAGTCACTCGGGGGATTAGCGGTCACTGGTGCATCCTTCACAGGTGACCGCTAATCAGTACACGGCACACAGACAGAGCCGCGGCATGACAATGAAGTCGGCCGAGTTCATTCTCATCGCACAACTCTGTCTGCTGTCAGCCGACATGTATCAACGACATTGTGCAACACACAAACGGATATTCCACATGGACATGCCACGTACACATACACGGGCATTTTACACACAAACGGACATGCCACGTACACATACACGGGCATTTTACACTCAAACACGGACATTTTACACGTACACACGGCTCGCATACGCCATCACATGGATGCCATACGTACCGGAGAAACGCCCCAAAAAACGGAACACGGACCCGAAAAACGGACCGTGTCACACGCACGTTTTTTATGCGGAAGTGTGTTTTAGGCCTTAAAGGATTTTGTGACATTTGAATCCTAAAAGGAACAAAACAAAAACAAGATTCAAAAAATAAACAGGAAAAAAAGTTGAAATTTGTGCAAAGTTCATCCAACTTTTTGTACCATTTTGATACATTTAGCATAAACTCCGCCAGCATAAAAAGAAAAACAATACAGAAAAGTGACGCAACTCCTAATGACAAGAGCCAGAACTTTTATTATTTCATCAACATAGCCGAGGAAGGGCTTGTTTTTAATGGGTTGAGTTGTACTTTTGATTGACGCCATCTAGTGTTTTTTAGGGGTCGAGTTGTACTTGTGTATCGGTTTCTGTGTGAAAGCTTTGATGTCATGTGTACTTGAAATTCTCAAGAAATAAAGAAGAAATTGTTAATTTGAGCTGGACTTTCCTGTTTTACTTGTTGGATTATCAGGCCATGGTATGGCCTTAGTCCGGGCTCTGAACAAAGAGTGGATAAAGACATGGTGAGCTGGATTCATTGTTACTATTACATAAACTGGACACTTTTGATCTGGTGGTGTCACGGGTGACAGTCTTGTGGTGTGCAGCTATAGAAGGTAGCAGTCTTTGGTCAAACTGCTCCCTGACCTTCTATTATTCCTGTTTGGTATATATGGTATCTTATATATCTCCTATGCTTGGGGTTCATCACTTTCCCTTTTAGGACCCCTCGGAGTTCCTCACCCTTTCAGCTGTTTTCATCAGCACTTCCCTTTGTGTCCTTAAATACTTTCATTCCCCTCTGGTTTGTGCTGGTGATAGCTCTAATTCTTTACAGATCCTGAGTGCAAGCAGTTGGCTTGTATTCATCTGGAGTAACTTTGTTGCATGTTGCAGTTCCTCTCGCTGAATCTTCTTTGAGATAAGTTATTTTCCCTTGTTTGGTATTCCTGTGGGTCCTTTAGCTCCTAGTGGGGTTGACGAAGAGCTCATCCCATCCGTTACCTATCTAGGGCCCAAATCAGGGTCAGCCAGGGCCAGGTATCCTGCTCGGCGCATAGGTACAGAACCTATCGAGGGTGGTGAGGGGAACCAGGGGCCAGCGGTAGGCTTGGTCAGGGGTCACCATCTCCCACTTCCCTAGACACAGGATCTCCCTTTCACCATTCGCTGGGTATTTTCCCATACCTAGGGTCAGGGGTAATCATTTCCCCCTTCCCTATACACAGGGTCTCCATTTCGCCATTCGCTGGGTATTTTCCCATACCTAGGGTCAGGGGTATTCATCTCCCCCTTCCCTATATACAGGGTCTCCTTTTCATCATTCCCTGTGTATTTTCTCGTACCTAAGGTCCGAGGTTAACATCTTCCCCTTCCCTATACACATGGTCTCCTTTTCGCCACTCGCTGGGTATTTTCCCATACCTAGGGTCAGGGGTAATCTTCTCCCCCTTCTCTATACACAGGGTCTCCATTCGCTGTGTATTTTCCCGTACCTAGTGTCAAGAGTAATCATCTCCCCCTTCCCTATACACAGGGTCTCCATTTTGCCATTCGCTGGGTATTTTCCCATACCTAGGGTCAGGGGTAATCTTCTCTATACAGACACCAGCCAGATCTCCCTCCGGGAAGGGCCCAGCCAAGGGGTGGCTCTTTTTAGGAGACCACCATAACCACCATATTAAGTGGCCCTTTTAGTCAATATCCAACTCTTTGACAAGTTTAAAGATATGACAAGGGAAATACCAAGGCCAGGTATCCATCCACAGACAGCTGTTTCGGGGTATTGCCCCTCATCAGTGTTGTGTAGGATTCTGGCCAGGTGGGAGCAATGCCTAGTAGACCAACAAGACAAAACAATCACTGATCTCGGGGAGACCAGTCAGAGAAAACACTGCCGGCAGCCAGCGAGGGCGCTCAATACAGTGAAATCCTAGGTATATTGCCCCCAGGGAAATATGCAAATCAAAAAAGTCCATGGAGCCTCTGTTAGGAGTCTCAACACAGAAACCAGCCAGATATCCCTCCGGGAAGGGCCCGGCCAAGGGGTGACTCTTTTTAGGAAACCACCATAACCACCATATTAAGTGGCCCTTTTTGTCTTGTTGGTCTCCTAGGCATTGCTCCCACCTAGCCAGAATCCTACTCCACACTGATGAGGGGCAATACCCCGAAACAGCTGTCTGTGGAGGGATACCTGGCCTTGGTATTTCCCTTGTCATATCATTAAACTTGTCAAAAAGTTGGATATTGACTAAAAGGGCCACTTAATATAGTGGTTATGGTGGTTTCCTAAAAAGAGCCACTTCTTGGCTGGGTCCTTCCTGGAGGGATATCTGGCTGATTTCTGTGTTGAGACTCATAACAGAGGCTGCACTGACTTTTTTGATTTGCATATTTCCCAGGGGGCAATGTACCTAGGATTTCACTGTGTTGAGCGCCCTCGCTGGCTGCCGGCAGTGTTTTCTCTGACTGGTCTCCCTGAGATCAGTGATTGTTTTGCCCCCTTCTCTATACACAGGGCCTCCATTCGCTGGGTATTTTCCTGTACCTAGGGTCAGGGGTAAACATCTCCCCCTTCCCTATACACAGGGTCTCCATTTCATCATTCGCTGGGTATTTTCCCATAGCTAGGGTCAGGGGTTAACATCACCCCCTTCCCTATACACAGGGTCTCCATTCGCCATTCGCTGGCTATTTTCTCGTACTTAGCATGACAGGTCCTCTTTAAAAAATAATTCAACTGATGAAACAGAACATATGTGTGAAAAAAAGCCTAAAAGAAAAATAAGTGCCGCGAACGCTACACGGGACATAGTGCAGTGAATGAGAATTGTTTGGATTTCGACTACTTTTCTTGGTGGGGTTTAGTGAACTCCGTATATAATATTTCATCAAAAAGATTACAAATTCAGTATGATTAATCTGACTTTAGATGATGAAGTAAACAAGTAGTTATAATGTGCAGTGATGGATGCAAAGTCTACAAATTCCCCTCGAAATAATGTATCCAGTAGACAGAACGTAGCACACTGGGCTGCCAGTTCCCAAATCCTCCGCTGGCTGGGAAGTGACATTAAGACAAAGTGGTCTATATACAAATCACATCGGCGCAGGCTGGAAACTGGATGTTCCTATGATGGCATTAAATGAACCGCGGCTGCTTCCACCGCACTGCGACTCCGGGCTGAGATTTAGCAGGTGTCGTAGCAAAGCCGTGATGATTGTCGTGCAAGGATTTGGCTAAACCTCGTGAAATTCTGAACATTTTATTGAGGTGTGACTGATGAGCAGAAACAGGGTGGAGGCATGAGATATTTATACTGGGAACCTCAGCTTAGGAACCACCTAAATGATACAATAGAATTGTGTAACTATCGATTCCCCCGGGATAATGTGATTACCGAAACAATGTAGACGTCCAATCTGCAGGGGGGGTGGGAAATAAAGAAGCCATTACGTAACTAAGCTTTCGTTTGATGATTTGTAATTATATATTTAATGCTGTTTTCATGTATTTTAATTGCGCAGTGTAGAAGAAAAATCACACAATTCTGGAAACCATCAGCAAGGTGATATTTATGTATGTAGAATTATATCCATTTAAGGGTAAAGTGGTAACCGCTTGTGGATCTGATTAACTTAAGAATCATTTTAAATCTGATCCAATGCAAATATTAGATATATAAATATGGTAAAAAATATCAGTATTCATGCAAGCTATTAAAAAGATGGGCACAGAGCCCCAATAATATCTGTCATGGTTCTGATCCGTGGTGCTTTACTCTCCAGCAGAGCCGCTGTTCTGTTTTGTATTTTGCACCAATGGATGGGTGGTTCCCATCCTCGGTTCCTGCACTGCTATTGGGAGGGGCCTCTCTCAAGACACCTCATTCCAGGTGATTGTTCTACTTCATTAGGGAGCAACCTCAGCCGTAACACCGCCAGTCGTAGTTCCTGCCTGCTGTAAGTGCTCTGGCTCCCGTTTGTGCTCTGATCTTGTTCTCCTATCCCGGACCTGTTGTTACCCTTCTTCTCTCATGTCCCTGACTCTGATGTTGTTCCCCGGCTCTTGACCTTCAGCTTGTATCCTGACCTCGACTCCGCTTTTCTCGAGTGTACCTTATGTGACTTGCGGCTTCTGACCTCCGGCTTGTACCCTGACCTCAGCTCCGCTTTTCCCCAGTGTAGCTTATGTGACTTCCTGGCTTCTGACCTTCAGCTTGTATCCTGACCTCGACTCCGCTTTTCCCCAGTGTACCTTATGTGACTTCCTGACTTCTGACCTCCTGCTTGTACCCTAACCTCGGCTCCGCTTTCCCCAAGTGTACCTTACGTGACTTCCTGACTTCTAACCTCTGGCTTGTACCCTGACTTTGGCTCTGCTTTCCCCCAGTGTACCTTATGTGACTTCCTGGCTTCTGACCTCTGGCTTGTGCTCTGACCTCAGCTTTGCTTCATTCCTGTGTTCCATACATAACCTCCTGTTTGACTTCACCATCCCTAGTTGCATCTGGTGACACCTAGTGTGAAGATAAGAGGAAAAAGGAGAATAACAACCCAAATAATATGAATGAGATAATACAAAGGCATCCTCTTAGTGAAAAAAGTACAAAATGTTTATTAAGGATTTATCGCATAAATAATTACAAGAGGGAATATAAAAAACATTAAAATTAGCAGAGTAACAAACAGGTGCAGAATGAGAGCTCCAGGGAGCACCAAACGTCAGAGAATCAAGGAATGGGTAGTTCAATCAGTCATGTCATGCCCAAATATTTGTACAAAACAAGCCTTGTGTAAAGTTTTAATCACGCCCAAAGTTTGGAGGGGTACAGATAACGAACCTAGTGACAAAGCCATATAGTGTCAAAAAGTGCCATAAACCCACTAAGTGGTATTACTCAGGCTACAAATTAAAGGGTTAACTCAGCTTACCCATATCCCTGAGACGCTGACTGATGGACAGACGCGCCCCAATGCGTTTCGTGACCTTCCTCGGGGGGTCGTTGCATGGTGTCTGGAAAGGGGGGGGTCATTTTATAGTGGTGATACATAATCACCGTGTGTCCTGATACAGTCGCATGAGGGGCGGGATCACATCCGCATCAGTGTCCTCGGGCAGTTCCCGGAAGTGACGCTGGTGACACCTAGTGGTAGTTCATCACAATATCTATAAATGGCTGAAATGGGCAATGTTATGGAATGTGCATCTGGGAGGTTAATAGTGACTACAATGATTCTGTGCCTCTTGTTGAATAGTAACTATAATGATTCTGTGCCTCATGCTGAGTAGTAACTATAATGATCCTGTGCCTCATGCTGAGTAGTAACTATAATGATTCTGTGCCTCATGCTGAGTAGTAACTATAATGATCCTGTGCCTCATGCTGAGTAGTAACTATAATGATTCTGTGCCTCATGCTGAGTAGTAACTATAATGATCCTGTGCCTCATGCTGAGTAGTAACTATAATGATTCTGTGCCTCATGTTGAGTAGTAACTATAATGATTCTGTGCCTCATGCTGAGTAGTAACTATAATGATTCTGTGCCTCATGCTGAGTAGTAACTATAATGATTCTGTGCCTCATGCTGAGTAGTAACTATAATGATTCTGTGCCTCATGCTGAGTAGTAACTATAATGATCCTGTGCCTCATGCTGAGTAGTAACTATAATGATTCTGTGCCTCATGCTGAGTAGTAACTATAATGATTCAGTGCCTCATGCTGAGTAGTAACTATACTGATTCTGTGCCTCATGCTGAGTAGTAACTATAATGATTCTGTGCCTCTTGTTGAATAGTAACTATAATGATTCAGTGCCTCATGCTGAGTAGTAACTATAATGATCCTGTGCCTCATGCTGAGTAGTAACTATAATGATTCTGTGCCTCATGCTGAGTAGTAACTATAATGATTCAGTGCCTCATGCTGAGTAGTAACTATAATGATTCTGTGCCTCATGCTGAGTAGTAACTATAATGATTCTGTGCCTCTTGTTGAATAGTAACTATAATGATTCAGTGCCTCATGCTGAGTAGTAACTATAATGATCCTGTGCCTCATGCTGAGTAGTAACTATATTGATTCTGTGCCTCATGCTGAGTAGTAACTATAATGATTCAGTGCCTCATGCTGAGTAGTAACTATAATGATCCTGTGCCTCATGCTGAGTAGTAACTATAATGATTCTGTGCCTCATGCTGAGTAGTAACTATAATGATTCAGTGCCTCATGCTGAGTAGTAACTATATTGATTCTGTGCCTCATGCTGAGTAGTAACTATAATGATTCTGTGCCTCATGCTGAGTAGTAACTATAATGATTCAGTGCCTCATGCTGAGTAGTAACTATAATGATTCAGTGCCTCATGCTGAGTAGTAACTATAATGATTCTGTGCCTCATGCTGAGTAGTAACTATAATGATTCAGTGCCTCATGCTGAGTAGTAACTATAATGATTCAGTGCCTCATGCTGAGTAGTAACTATAATGATTCTGTGCCTCATGCTGAGTAGTAACTATAATGATTCTGTGCCTCATGCTGAGTAGTAACTATAATGATTCAGTGCCTCATGCTGAGTAGTAACTATAATGATTCAGTGCCTCATGCTGAGTAGTAACTATAATGATTCTGTGCCTCATGCTGAGTAGTAACTATAATGATTCAGTGCCTCATGCTGAGTAGTAACTATAATGATTCTGTGCCTCATGCTGAGTAGTAACTATAATGATTCTGTGCCTCATGCTGAGTAGTAACTATAATGATTCTGTGCCTCATGCTGAGTAGTAACTATAATGATTCAGTGCCTCATGCTGAGTAGTAACTATAATGATTCTGTGCCTCATGCTGAGTAGTAACTATAATGATTCAGTGCCTCATGCTGAGTAGTAACTATAATGATTCAGTGCCTATGGTGAGTAGTAACTACTGTATAATGATTCAGTGCCTCATGCTGAGTAGTAACTAGTGATGAGCGAGTATGCTTGTAACTACTCGGTACTCGCACGAGTATCGCTGTACTCGGGCTGCTCGGCGGGGACCGAGTAATCTCGCGATACTCGTGCTGTACTCGTGGTCTTCATCCCTGCATGTTGGCGCTCTTTTGAGAGCCAGCCCTCATGCAGGGATTGGCTGGCAGACCACTGCAATGCCACAGCCCTGTTAGTTGTGGAATTGCAGTGATTGGCCGGCCTGCACAGCGTCACCGAGCCTTTATACCGGCCGGCGCGCTGTGGTCTGCTCACAGCTATCCAGACAGTCAGTGCAGGGAGAGTGTCGCTGATTCAGGGAAAGCTTTGCGGCCCTTTATAGCTTTTTCAGTTGCAGGGCTGCAAACAGTGTGACCAAAAGTCCTTCTCAGGACTATTCTAGTTGTATACAGGCAGGCAGGGTATAGCCAGGTCGGAGTACAGTAGCAGTGACCTTCTCAGGACTATTGTTGCTATATACAGGCAGGGTATAGCCAGGTCTGAATACAGGCTAGTGACCAAAAGAGTCCTTGTCAGGACTATTGTACCAGTATACAGGCAGGCAGGCAGGCAGGGTATATAGCCATTCCTAGTGGTGACCGTATACCAGCCTTCATCATATCTGGGGCTGGTGTATACAGTCTAAACCAGTCCAGATAGTGTCAGACTTCTCAGTAATTGTCGCTCCTAAAAACCAGTTAGGTTCTTATTGCGTCCGTGCTTGCATTTAAAAACAGCACGTGTGTGTCTGTCGGTGGCAGCGTCAGGCTCCACATTGTCCCTGGATAGAGATGTGCATAAGGGCCTCAAAACATTGTTCCCATTGCAAAGGAGCGGGTCTCCTGTCGTTGTAATGTCCATTCTGAAAGAATGGTCGAAAAAATTTACCACTGGGGGTATACCTGAAACAACGGCCTAACTATTGTAACGGTCACCATGATGGCGCATGAGGAGAAGGAGGAGCAGTCCAGCGATTATCCAAAGTCCAGAAGTGTGTACCCATGGGTGAGTGGAGGTACATGGCAAACTTTAAATTCCGCTCTCATTTGCTGGTGGTGTGGTGAAGTCTGACCCAATCCAACCCTTGTTCATCTTGATCAGAGTCAGCCTGTCAGCATTTTCAGTTGACAGGCGGGTGCGTTTATCTGTAATGATTCCACCTGCGGCACTAAAAACACGCTCTGACAAAACGCTAGCGGCAGGGCATGCCAGGACTTCGAAGGTGTAGAGAGCCAATTCATGCCACGTGTCCAGCTTGGATACCCATTAATTGTAAGGCACAGAGGAATGTCGGAGTACAGTTGTTTGATCTGCAAGGTACTCCTTGAGCATCTGGGCAAACTTAGGATTTTTTGTGGCACTACCCCGCACCTCAGGGGCTGTGGTATGTGAGGGCCTGAGAAAACTGTCCCACATCTTAAAGACTGTTCCCCTACCTCTGGCGGATTGGACTTGTGCCCCTCTCGGCTGTACGCCTTGGTTGTCCACTGATTCCTGACCTATGCCGCTAGCGTTTTGTGAGGGGAATGCTTTGCCTACTTCCGTGACTATGGCCTTCTGGAACTGCTGCATTTTGCCTGACCTCTTCGCCTCGGGAATAAGAGACATAAAGTTCTCCTTGTAGCGTGGGTGTAACAGTGTTACCAACCAGTAATGATTGTCGGCCAAGATGTTCTTAACGCGAGGGTCACGAGACAGGCAGCTTACCATAAAGTCAGCCATGTGTGCCAGACTCTTAACAGCCATCACTTCAGTATCCTGACCAACACGATGACTGAACATGCTGTCCTCCTCCTCCTCCTCCTCCTCATCGACCCTGTCCTCTGGCCAGCCACGCTGAACCGAGGATATGACTGCATGTCATATCCTCAATTTGGCCAGAGAATTGCTCCATGTCTTCATCCTCCTCCTCGTCATAGTCCTCCACTGCACGTTGTGATGAGACGAGGCTGGGCTGTGTGTTATCACCCACACCCACTACTGTTTCTTGCTCAAACTCATCGCGCTCCGCCTGAAATGCATCATGGTTGTTTTTTGAGCAGAGACCATTTTAGAAGGCAGAGAAGCGGTATGGTGACGCTAATAATGTCGTCATCGCCGCTCACCATCTTGGTGGAGTCCTCAAAGTTTTGGCGGATGGTACATAGGTCGGACATCCATCTCCACTCCTCAGGTGTTATGTGTGGAGTTTGACCCATTTCCCTACGGCTTAGGTGATGCAGGTACTCAACAACTGCCCTCTTCTGCTCACATATCCTGACCAACATGTGCAGAGTTGAATTCCAACGCGTGGGGACATCACACACCAGTCTGTGAGCCGGAAGATGCAAAAGGCGCTGAAAGCCGGCAAGGCCGGCTGAAGCAGTAGGTGACTTTCGAAAATGTACAAACAGGCGGCGAACTTTTACCAGCAGATCAGACAGCTCTGGGTATGACTTTAGAAACCGCTGAACCACGAGGTTGAGCACATGGGCCACGCATGGAACATGTGTCAGCTGGCCTCGCCTCAAAGCCGCCACCAGGTTCCGGCCATTGTCACACACAACCTTTCCTGGCTTTAGGTTCAGAGGTGTGAGCCAGTGATCTGCCTGCTGTTTCAGAGCTGTACACACCTCTTCTGCATTGTGGGGTTTGTCACCTATGCAGATTAGCTTCAGCACAGCCTGTTGCCGCTTCGCCGAGGCAGTGCTGCAGTGCTTCTGTGTCGCCCTGGACAAGCCAGGGGCCACAGAGCACAACACTTACACACCCCACACTCCCTGCAGGCATATCATAGTCAAAACACAAAATCCATGTTGCCTTCCCCAGGGGCTGTTGTCCACACCAGGGGGTGGAGCCAGGCGGTTGGTCTCCACTCACCAAGGAGGAGGGAAAACACAGGCAGTGAGAGTTAAGCTAAGGAAGTGGAAGGAGGAAAGTAGTAGAGAGGAGAAAAGTGACAGCAAAGAGCCTGAAGTTGGTCCGGGTGTGTGGCCCGGACAGGACAGCAAGGTTGGCAGGATGTGGTGACCGTCTGCAGTGGAGGCCGATTGGAGTCTGCCGTAAGGACCGTGGACGGGTGGTGACCCGGCCGTACCGGACCGGTATACAAAGAGAAGACAGCACCATTGGCAGGGGCCTTTCGGATCCCGGCAAGGCTTGGTGTCGCCGTGAATTTGCCAAATCCGTTAGTGAAGGGGACCTCAGGGTTTCCAAACAGCCAAGTCACGATAGAAGGCAACCGTCCAACCGTGAAGGGGAGACACTGCCACCGCCAAGGGCAACCGTCTCCCAGGGCCAGCGCCTGTGGGCAAAAGGGTCTCCTCCGGCCCATATCCAGGTCGGGGAGCGGGTTACCGGTGGGAAACCATCACTACCAACACTGAACTTAGGTGCAGGGAGAGACAGTCATCACTAACCTGCAGGGAGGAACAACCGCAGCCGTCCGAGGGACCCGTCCATCCAGCCACTTGTTTTACCGTGAACTGTGTCATCATCATTGGGCTGAGTGAGTACCTCCGTGCCGTGCGGCACAGCGCTGCCCCTGCGACCCTGCACCTCATCAGGCCCCGCTACCCGCCTGTCATCCATCTCTACCCCATCACCGGGCCCCGGGACAACCAACCCCCCTACCCACGGAGGGGAGAAATAACAACAAAGCTGCTCCCTGTCACAGGCTCCCGGGATACCCGTCCAGAGCAGCGGTGGTGTCCACACAATCACCACAACCGTGGGTGGCGTCACGGACAATATCCCCAAAACCCAAACCACCCCTTTTCACTCACGGGCGAGGAGCGCCGCTCGAGCCTCCGGGATCCGGCCATCGCTCGAGCCACCGAGCAGCAGCAGCCGTAGAGCAGCGGCAGCCGGACCCGAGCAGTGGGAGAGCGCAGCGTCCCCTCCTCCGCCCGCGACAATTCCAGCTTGGGACTGGTGTGGAGGGTAAAGTGGATGAGGATGCGCAGGAGGAGGAGGAGGCTGAGGAGCATGACATTCCGGAGCTGTAGAGTGTGGGTGAAACACTGACTGAGGTAGGGCCTGCAAACCTTGGTGTGGGAAGGACGTGTTACGTCCCTCGCTCAGACTGGGTCCCAGCTTCCACAATATTAACCCAGTGTGACGTCAACGAGATGTAGCGGCCTTGCCCACATGCACTTGTCCACGTGCCTGTGGTTAGGTGGACTTTGGGTGAAACAGCGTTGTTCAGGGCACGTGTGATGTTTTGTGACACGTGGTTATGCAATGCGGGGACGGCACACTGGGAGAAATAGTGGCGGCTGGGGACCGAGTAACGTGGGACAGCTGCCACCATCAGGTCGCGGAATGCTTCTGTCTCAACCAGCCTAAAAGGCAACATTTCCAGCGCAAGCAGTCGCGAAATGTTAGCATTTAGAAGTGTGGCATGTGGGGCGTTGTCAGTGTATTTGCGCCTGCGTTCAAAGGTTTGCTGAATGGATAACTGAACGCTGCGCTGGGACAAGGACGTGCTTGATGATGGTGTTATTTCTGCGTGGGCAACGCAGAGGTGCAGGGCCGGAGGAGGCTTGTTCGCGGGCAGCATGGACAGGGGATTGGCTCGCATGCACAACAAGCGAAGATGTAGCAGTGACATCAGCAAGCACTGCTCCTCGACTCTGTTGTACATCCCACAAAGTCGGGTGCTTGGCTGACATGTGCCTGATCATTCTGGTGGTGGTCAGGCTGCTAGTTTTGGTACCCCTGCTGATGCTGGCACGGCAGGTGTTGCAAATGGCCTTTTTAGAATCATCTGGAGCCAACTTAAAAAACTGCCAGACTCGGGAAGACCTAACATTTGTACAGGCACCTTGTGTCGTGTTGTTCCGGGGAACAGTTGCCTGACGTCTGCCTGGGGCCACCACTCTGCTTCTTACTGCCTGTTGGGATGCTACGCCTCCCTCCCCCTGTGCACTGCTGTCCTCGCTCTGCATATCCTCCTGCCAGGTTGGGTCAGTTACTGGATCAGCCACCACGTCGTCTTCGTCTTCCGCACCCTGCTCCTCCTGACTTCCTGACAATTGTGTCTCATCATCGTCCACCCCTTGTTGAGACACGTTGCCAACTTCGTGAGAAAATGGCTGCTGAAATATTTGGGCATCTGTACATACGATCTCCTCATGACCCACTTCAACAGGAGCTGGCGAGAGGCCAGAATGTGTGAATGGAAACGTGAACGAACAGCTCTTCCGAGTGTCCAAGTGTGGGATCAGTAATGTCCGTGGACGTATATTCGGCCTGGTGGTAGGAAGGAGGATCAGGTTCCAAAATGTGCGGTGCAGTATCACGGCTACTGACACTTGACCGTGTGGAAGACAGAGTGTTTGTGGTGGTGCCAATCTGACTGGAAGCATTATCCGCTATCCAACTAACAACCTGTTGACACTGGTCTTGGTTCAAGAGCGGTGTACTGCTGCGGTCCCCAAGAATTTGGGACAGGACGTGCGAGCGAGTAGATGTGGCCCTTTGTTGTGGCGAAATTAGAGCTTGCACACGACCTCGGTCTCTGCCTGCACCACCATCACGTCCACTTCCTTGTTCGTTGACAATGCCCTTGCGCATTTTGCAATGCTGTGCTGATGTGTATTCACTAGACTTGTGCGTTATATCCAAGTTTTTGCAAAATGCACACAAGTGCAGCGGAAAGCTGCCACCAACAGGCACACACGTGCGGTTTTTAAATGCAAGCACGGAGGCACTAAGAACCTAACAGGTCTCTATCCAGGGACAACGTGGAGCCTCCCAATTTTTGGCTGCCCTGCCTAAGGGCTATACTACAATAGACCCACTTCCTTACAATGGGCACTTCAGGTTTACAGGCCCTCATGCACGTCTCTATCCAGGGACAACGTGGAGCCTCCCAATTTTTGGCTGCCCTGCCTAAGGGCTATACTACAATAGACCCACTTCCTTCCAATGGGCACTTCAGGTTTACAGGCCCTCATGCACGTCTCTATCCAGGGACAACGTGGAGCCTCCCAATTTTTGGCTGCCCTGCCAAAAGGGCTATACTACAATAGACCCACTTCCTTCCAATGGGCACTTCAGGTTTACAGGCCCTCATGCAAGTCTCTATCCAGGGACAACGTGGAGCCTCCCAATTTTTGGCTGCCCTGCCAAAGGGCTATACTACAATAGACCCACTTCCTTACAATGGGCACTTCAGGTTTACAGGCCCTCATGCACGTCTCTATCCAGGGACAACGTGGAGCCTCCCAATTTTTGGCTGCCCTGCCAAAGGGCTATACTACAATAGACCCACTTCCTTACAATGGGCACTTCAGGTTTACAGGCCCTCATGCACGTCTCTATCCAGGGACAACGTGGAGCCTCCCAATTTTTGGCTGCCCTGCCTAAGGGCTATACTACAATAGACCCACTTCCTTCCAATGGGCACTTCAGGTTTACAGGCCCTCATGCACGTCTGTATGCAGGGGCATTGGTGAACCTCACAATTTTGGACTGCCCTGGCAAAGGAAAATACTACAAAGACTCACTTCCTCAAAATGGGCACATTAGACTCAAGAGGCCTTCATGTACGTCTCTTCTCAGGGACATCGGAGTGCCACACAATGTTTTCACGTAAAATCTTTCATGTATTAATCTCAAAAAGTAACATACACCAGCTCTATCTCACTATTGGGTATGTGCCCTTAACATTTCTGCCATGAAAAATCATTTTGGGGTCATTTTGGAAGGTTTTCTGGTGAGTCCGTAAAAATGGCGTGAAACGTGGACAAAATTGTTCACAGCTGTGACTTTTGAGTGATAAATGCTTCAAGGGGTCTTCCCCATGCTGTTGCCATGTCATTTGAGCACTCTTCTGAGACTTTTGTGACATTTTTAGGGTTTCTACATGCTGCCGGGGGGTCATTTCACAAAAATACTCGGGTCTCCCATAGGATAACATTGGGCTCGTTGCTCGGCCCGAGTACACGAGTATCTTGGGAGGCTCGGCCCGAGCTTCGAGCACCCGAGCTTTTTAGTACTCGCTCATCACTAGTAGTAACTATAATGATTCAGTGCCTCATGCTGAGTAGTAACTATTGATTCTGTGCCTCATGCTGAGTAGTAACTATAATGATTCAGTGCCTATGGTGAGTAGTAACTATAATGATTCAGTGCCTATGGTGAGTAGTAACTATAATGATTCAGTGCCTCATGCTGAGTAGTAACTATAATGATTCAGTGCCTCATGCTGAGTAGTAACTATAATGATTCAGTGCCTCATGCTGAGCAGTAACTATAATGATTCAGTGCCTCATGCTGAGTAGTAACTATAATGATCCTGTGCCTCATGCTGAGTAGTAACTATAATGATCCTGTGCCTCATGCTGAGTAGTAACTATAATGATTCTGTGCCTCATGCTGAGTAGTAACTATAATGATTCTGTTCCTCATGCTGAGTAGTAACTATTGATTCTGTGCCTCATGCTGAGTAGTAATTATAATGATTCAGTGCCTATGGTGAGTAGTAACTATAATGATTCAGTGCCTCATGCTGAGTAGTAACTATAATGATTCTGTGCCTCATGCTGAGTAGTAACTATAATGATCCTGTGCCTCATGCTGAGTAGTAACTATAATGATGCAGTGCCTATGGTGAGTAGTAACTATAATGATTCTGTGCCTCATGCTGAGTAGTAACTATAATGATTCTGTGCCTCATGCTGAGTAGTAACTAGCCTTGGCGGCATCTCCAGATGGAAGGAAAGTTGCATAAAGATGATAAAAATAACAAATTAATCTGTAATGTTTACACCGTGTACATGATTGTAGCAAATTGACTAAATAGAGAACATTGGAAAAGTGCCTGAAGTCTCGCACGATCCCGGCGCTTTCTACATGTAATACTAAATCAAATCATTGATAATATTTACAGCATGTTCTAACAGAACCAAAAAAAATTCAACCCCAACGTCTACACGTTGCATTTACCAGCAAATTGTATTTTAGGGATTTTCCTTCTTCATGGGAAGAAGTTATGTAAATCCTGGTAATTCTGAGTCACCCGCCATATGTTCTGACCTGTTTACAGCCAGAAAAAAAATTATATAATTTACGAGTAGATTATATGAGCATAAGATTCTCCAATGTATCATGCTAAAATATTCCGACTTCAATACAAAGCAAAAAAATATAAAAAAAAATAAAAGTTCTAAATTTCAAATATTGTTACTTTTTTAATTAAGAAAATAAAAGTGTAATCGTCATTTTAATTTTTATTTAATAAATTAATAGTACAAATGAAAACAGGAAACCTTGTAATATATCTTATCAGATAAATCTGCTTCTTTCTCCTTCTGGACTGATCATTAACTTCCAAGATTCTCAATTCACAGATAAAATCTGTATGCAGTGAAGACAGATTTTTACATTTACTGAGACAAAAGGTGACCGTTAGTACTTTTTAGATTCTATGTAGAGGGAAGGTGAATGGGGAGGAAGAGGGAGGAGCTAGAGGCAAAGCTCCTCCCTTCTCTGGTCTATGTAGAGTCTTATAAAAACCAACTTTTATCTCCTATTTCGAATTTTGAAAATGAATCATCAGTCCAGGAAGAAAGAAGAGAATGTCTCTGATAAGATATATTACAAAGTTTATTATTTTCATGTGTTCTATTGATTTATGAAATACAAATTTTAAATGATGGTTACACTATAACAGGGTCAACTCATTCTGATCTGTCACATTTTTAGATAAGGATCAACTAAAGAGTTGGTGGGGGAGAGGCTTCTGTACACACCTAAGTGAAAATGGGCACATTATGCCCAAAGTGTGAATATTTGGTTGGCCACCATTATTTTCCAGCACTGCCTTACCTCTCTTGGGCTTGGAGGTCACTAGAGCTTCACAGGAGCCGCTGGATCCTCTTCATCACAGAGCTGGTGGATTTTCGAGACCTTGTGTTCCTCCACCTTCCGTTTGTGGAGGCCCCACAGATGCTCAATAAGGTTGAGGTCTGGAGACACTTGGCAAGTCCAGCACTTTTACCCTCAGTTTGTTTAGCGAGGCAGTGGTCGTCTTGAAGGAGTGTTTGGGGTTGTTATCATGTTGGAATATGAAGTGAGGGGATCCTGATCTGCTTCACTTTGTCACAGTATATGTTGGCATTCATGGTTTTCTCAATAAACTATAGCCTGCTCAGCCGGTAGCACTCATGCAACCCCAAACCATGACCCTCCCCCCACTATGCCTGACTGTAGGTAGGACATATTTGTCTTTGTACTCCTCACATGGTTGCCACCACACACGCTTCACACCATCTGAACCAAATAAGTTTATCTTGGTCTCATCAGACCGCAGGACATTATTCCAATTAATCCATGTCCTTAGTCTGCTTATCCTTCACAAAATGTTTGCAGGCTTTCTTGTGCATCATCTGTAGAAGCGGCTTCCTTCTGGGACAACAACTATGCAGACCAGTGTGATGCAGTGTGCGGTGTATGGTCTGAGCACTGAAAGGCAGACCTCCTCTACCCCTGTAACCTCTGCAGCAATGCTGGCAGCACTCATAAGTCTATTTTGAAAAGATGACCTCTGGATATGACTCTGAGCACGTGCACTCAATTTCTGTGGTTGACCATGGTGAGGCCTGTCCTGAGTGGAACCTGTCTTGTTAAACCGCTGTATGGTCTTGGCCACCGTGCTGCAACTAAGTGTCAGGGTGCTAGCAGTCTTTTTATAACCTCGGCCATCTTTACGTAGAGCAACAATTCTTTTTTCCAGATCCTTAGAGAATTCTTTGCCATGAGGAGCCATGTTGACCTTCCAGTGACCAGTATGAGAGAGTGTGTGAGGGATAACACCAAATGTAACACCCCTGCTCCCCATTCACACCTGAGACCTTGTAACACTAATGAGTCGCATGACACCGGGGAAGGAAAATGGCTTCTTGGACACAGTTTAACCATTTTCACTTAGGGGTGTACTCACTTTTGTTACCAGCGGTTTAGACATTAATGGCTGTGTGTTATTTAGAGGGCACCAAATTTACCCTGTTATACAAGCTGCACACTGACACTGTACACATTGTATCACAGGGTCATATAAAAAGATATAATAAAACTTTACAAAAAATGTAAGGGGTGTACTGACTTTTGTGATATACCGTATATATTTTTTTTTTCGACGTTTAGTGTTCCTGAAGCAAATACAGATCACTCATTATGGAAAAAGTGACCGGACATGACTCCTCCATGTCTCTGTATGTATGATGCATAATATATGAGTGTGATTCTGCATGCAGGGCACATTTTCTCCATTACCAGAGACATTTTCAGAGTAAAAATACATGTTTGCTTTCTGAGTATTGCGGTCTCCAAACTACCTCTGGTTTACGGCTTTGAAGTCAGGATGAAAATGGAAATAGGAAGTGAATTTGCCATTGTAGAAGATAAATTTAGGGAAAAAAATACACCATAAAGGGAGCCTGTCAGCGGGTTTATACATGGACGTAGTGGTATGGCTGCACAGACACTTGTTCCCCTACCAAAAAAAAATACTTTTTTTTATAAGTCCAATGTGCCAGTCATGAGAAATCTAGCCTAAAAGCAAATCAGCCTGGAAGTGCACTGGGTACGTGTGAGTGCACATGGACGACTTATTCCAAGTGCATTACCCCGCCCGGTGCACTTCCAGGCTCATTTGCATACGGCTTATGGCAGCACACAACAGATATTTTGTATAGAATTGAGCGACTAACTATGCTATTCATTGCAGAGGCATCCTGTAAAATTATAACATATACCATGTCATGTAAGCTGTTTATATATACAGTGTGTGTGTGTGTGTGTGTATATATATATATAATGTGTGTGTGTGTGTATACATATACACAGTACAGACAAAAAGTTTGGACACACCTTCTCATTCACAGTTTTCTTTATTTTCATGACTTTATTTCCCAGGGGGCATTGCTCTAGAATCACTGCGTTGAGAAACACGTGATGGTGTCTCCGCAGTGGTGGATGTTGATCTCCCTAAGGTCAACCATCCTTGCTCATTATATATATATATATATATATATAATGTGTGTGTGTGTATATATATATATATATATATATATATATATATATATATACATATAAACAGTACAGACAAAACGTTTGGACACACCTTCTCATTCACAGAGTTTTCTTTATTTTCATGACTCTAAAAATTGTAGATTCACATTGAAGGCATCAAAACTATGAATTAACACATGTGGAATGAAATACTTAACAAAAAAGTGTGAAACAACTTAAAATATGTCTTATATTCTAGGTTCTTCAAAGTAGCCTCCTTTTGCTTTGATTACTGCTTTGCACACTCTTGGCATTCTCTTGATGAGCTTCAAGAGGTAGTCACCGGAAATGGTTTTCCAACAGTCTTGAAGGAGTTCCCAGAGATGCTTAGCACTTGTTGGCCCTTTTGCCTTCACTCTGCGGTCCAGCTCACCCCAAACCATCTCGATTGGGTTCAGGTCTGGTGACTGTGGAGGCCAGGTCATCTGGCGTAGCACCCCATCACTCTCCTTCTTAGTCAAATAGCCCTTACACAGCCTGGAGGTGTGTTTGGGGTCATTGTCCTGTTGAAAAATAAATGATGGTCGAACTAAACGCAAACCGGATGGAATAGCACACCGCTTCAAGATGCTGTGGTAGCCATGCTGGTTCAGTATGCCTTCAATTTTGAATAAATCCCCAACAGTGTCACCAGCAAAGCACCCCCACACCATCACACCTCCTCCTCCATGCTTCACGGTGGGAACCAGCCATGTAGGGTCCATCCGTTCACCTTTTCTGCATCGCACAAAGACACGGTGGTTGGATCCAAAGATCTTAAATTTGAACTCATCAGACCAAAGCACAGATTTCCACTGGTCTAATGTCCATTCCTTGTGTTCTTTAGCCCAAACAAGTCTCTTCTGCTTGTTGCCTGTCCTTAGCAGTGGTTTCCTAGCAGCTATTTTACCATGAAGGCTGCTGCACAAAGTCTCCATCTAGAGATGTGTCTGCTGCTAGAACTCTGCGTGACATTGACCTGGTCTCTACTCTGAGCTGCTGCTAACCTGCGATTTGTGAGGCTGGTGACTCAGATAAACTTATCCTCCGCAGCAGAGGTGACTCTTGGTCTTCCTTTCCTGGGGCGGTCCTCATGTGAGCCAGTTTCTTTGTAGCGTTTGATGCTTTTTGCCACTGCACTTGGGGACACTTTCAAAGTTTTCCCAATTTTTCGGACTGACTGACCTTCGTTTCTTATAATGATGGCCACTCGTTTTTCTTTACTTAGCTGCTTTTTTCTTGCCATAATACAAATTCTAACAGTCTATTCAGTAGGACTATCAGCTGTGTATCCACCAGACTTCTGCACACCACAACTGATGGTCCCAAACCCATTTATAACGCAAGAAATCCCACTTATTAAACCTGACAGGGCACACCTGTGAAGTGAGAACCATTTCCGGTGACTACCTCTTGAAGCTCATCAAGAGAATGCCAAGAGTGTGCAAAGCAGTAATCAAAGCAAAAGGTGGCTACTTTGAAGAACCTAGAATATAAGACATATTTTCAGTTGTTTCACACTTTTTTGTTAAGTATTTCATTCCACATGTGTTAATTCATAGGTTTGATGCCTTCAATGTGAAAATACAATTTTCAGAGCCATGAAAATAAATAAAACTCTTTGAATGAGAAGGTGTCTCCAAACGTTTGGTCTGTATATATATATATATATATATATATATATACATATACACACACACACACACACACACACACACACACACACACACACACACATATTATTGCTAAAACAAAAACTTTAGCAAAGCTTTATGATGAAGCCTCCAGATGCCTTCTGTGTGAAGAAACTAGTTACCTGCTTTGCTCAGGTGTGATTTTGGCCATTCTTCCATACAAACACACTTCACATCCTGCAGGTCCCGGTCTCCTTCTATGAACTTGAAGAAGAAGCTGTTGGGCTATACGTGACCAGGTTGATCGAGATGGCTACTTTAGATGGCCATATCCATTGATATGAATGATTTGTGGTTGCCAAGAGTTGTCTACGCTTCTGATGACACCAGAATCCATGCTTCCTGGACCACCAAAGCAACCAGAGACGAAGGGGAAAAGGAAGCTCCACCAGGACAAGTCCTTCACGAGTGACCATATGGGAGAGGGTTCTTTGGTCCCTGTATTGTTGCAGGATAATATTATTTATTTTGAAGAGTCTAAAACTATGGGGAAGGATATTTGGTAATGCTGATCTTCTGGGGCCATGCCACCATACTTGGTCCATACCAGGTATATAAAACGTGAATGTGGGTTCAAGGAAAATAGAAATAATTGCTGATTTATATAAATGATAAAACAGATGTGTCCATGGAAATGCAGATCTGTGTGTGATGTGGGTAATAGCAAAGTCTGTGTTTAGACTGAGCAATGAATCATCAGGATAATTTGTATCGGTGACATTATTGAACGATTCCGCAGCCTCCCCAAACGGAAGACATAGCGTCCTCCATGGCCGGTGACGGAAATCCCTTATGGCAACAAGTGATTGTATACGTAGATTGTCGTGGAGCGATAATCTGGTAAACCCTAATTATTTTGTGGTTTAATGCAAAGTGTAATCCTAATACTTCGTAATATAATTTGGTCCTTATTCATTATTTTTCAATTACTGACATCCTTATTTAGTCTATTTTTGTGCGCTGTCAGATTTTGTGCCCATGATGTTTGATCAATTTGATCTATTTTGTGCTATAAATATTTTTTGTAATTTGGATTTCTTAAAGGGGTTGTCCAGTTTTGGAGCACACTGCCTAATAGTGATACATGTGACGATTTCCTAGTATTCCCAGAGCAAGTGGCCCATCAACCAGACACGTGCGGCTTCTCTCAATAGAAGTGAATTGATAGAAGGTAGATGAATATTTAGACTTTTGTCCCAGTCCTGGACCAACCCTTTAAAAAAATGGCAACCGTATTGCTTTTCCCTGCACACTGCTGGTTGCAGAATAAATTAAACTGGACCTGTCATGACTCTAAAGTGTGACGTTTCTGCTTATTTTTATTTTTTTTCTCCAATTTACTGTTTCAAAGATATGGAGTTTTTTGTTTTGTGTTGATTTTTATTTTCTTTTTCCTAGGGGGCGTGGCTCACAGGGTAATTATGCAGAGCAGCCTAAAGACACGCCCCTGAGGATCCTGTTAGCACTGCCCCCTGGTGAAGACCATTCGAATTAGCACTAAAAAAAAGGCTCATATCTCTAGAGCCATGTAGCAAAAAAAAAAAATTTAATGGAGCAATAGAAATAAAATAGCAAAAATGGCTATTTTATTACCTGATGATGATTGTTCTCACGGAAAATTTATCACTTTTTTACCTCTATTTATTGCACTTTTTCTGCTGATCTATGACAATTGACCACATCCAAGTATGAGCGGAACTTTGATGTAGTCATAAGTCAGCTTACAAGAGCTCCGAAAAAAGACAGATAAAAGAACTACACTCTCTTTCAGAACAAGCTCACTGACTATTCTCAGTTAACCCATTCTGCAGCCAGAAATGTGCAAGGAAACATAAAGGCGCTATATTTTTTAATGAAACCAAATCGCAAAAAATATACTTTTTTAGTCAAAAATACATGCATTTAAAGGGCACCTGTGTGCGCATACGAGACAATGGGTACATGACTAGTCTGGGTGAATCAACGCCTCGCTGGACCAGTCCTCAGACATTTGAATAGCGCAAATGCAGAATAAAACTTGATTTTAACAGTATATATATTTCAGAGATACAGAAGGAAGACTCTTAGTGAAGGAAGGTGCAGACGCCGGGCCATGAGGGCTCCGGATTCCTTTGCCATGGCCAATGCTTGTAAACCACTTCAAGAGGGGGTGTGATACTTATGGTTTTCTTTAGGGTAGCATCCATTACCCCGCAGCTGGTCGCCGTCATGGACGTAGCAGAGAGAGAGGGACACAGGACACTGCAAAACCGTAAAACCACAGTATTTATCAGATCTTTCACCTTCACGACAGACGTGGCCACACTTATACGTTTTTTCAGCTGCTTTCTTCTGAAGAACTCACTCTTAGCCTCTCCCGCTATCTGGGACCTAGTCCTCCAGCTGCCGAGCCTATGCCTCCTCCTTCCCCTTGCTTACTCTTCAGCTAACCGTGGTTCTTTACACTGCCCCGGACAGCTTCTAGTCACTTGACTTCCTTTGGCCTGTCCCATGTACTCTACCCCAATGGCCGTCTAGTCCCTGGACACTTCTAAGCTTGTGCCAAGGTGAGCCGTAGGCTACGGACCCTTGGAAGATTCTAAGGGTTCCCCGATGGACCCAAGTTACAAGGTCACGTTGTTAATCCAGGAAGCCAACTGCAGAACTGCCGCCCCACAAGGACCGTCTTTCCAACCAACCCAATGGCCATCCGTACACCCTTAATGCATTATACATTAAGCTACTTTACCCTGGGATAAAGATCATAAACCACCATTAAACACAGTAGGAGAGGGGGTAATGCAACTTCCTCCTACATTAGCAAGCAGAAATAGCATATGTAATGCTACCACCAGGGGGCGCAGGTACACAGGAGAGATGTAGAGCTCCTAGGTGTAATGCAGTGTCTGCCCACTAGATGTCACCAGTATCTAGACAGGGAGGTAGCAGAATGGTTGTACACGCCAAGAGTCAGAGCCGGGAGGTCACGTCAGTGCAAAGGAGGAAGAGGAGCCAAAGTAACGTGGAAACCTAAGGTCAGTAGCCGGGAGGTAATGTCAGATACAGATGGGGAGCGGAACCGTAGTCAGAGAGCAAGCCGGGGTCAGAAGCCGAAGGGGAATGTCAGTTCAAAAGGGGGGAGGCGGGACTGAGAGAACAAGACAAGCGGAGGGTCAGGGAGCACAGACAAGACGGACAGAGGGATGGACAGGGAGAGGAGTCGGGGTAGCAAGATGAGGATCAGAACAAACTCACGGGAACCAGAAGCACACACTGCAGAGCAGGAACCATCACTGGCAACGTTCCGGTGAAAACAGCCCAAGGATAAAGCAAGGCGATTACCGGAACAAGGCACCAAACAAGCCCCGCCACCGGCAAGGACCCGGGGAATACAAACAACCAAGCAATAGACAAAATCCAATGGCTCTTCAAGGAGCAGAGCCAAAGGTGAATCGTGACAGCGTAAAGCAGAGACTTGATGGCAGTTTAGGGGCTGTAGGGCAGCTGAACAATCCCTTAAAGAAAAAAAACAGATTTACAGTAGGTTAACTGCTCCTTCAAAATGGCGTTGTCCAGTATTGTGCCCATGATAACAGCTTGACCTCAGTGTTACACTTTTTCCTTTTCGATGGTTTCTGCTGTATGTCATGACCACGAGATGTGTTTTATATAACACTTCGCGTAACCAGTCACATAGGTGAGTTCACAGATGTCTTATACGTCAAGCGGTAAATGTGACTCTGCTCTATTAATCCAGATGACTGTTCTTACCCATGAAATATAATCCGAGTGTTACCCTCCCGATATTCCCCACGAGCCGCTCAGCATCGCCGTTATGGAACAGTAATGTCTCCAGATCAACCCACAGGACGACATGGAAGACGTGGCCCCGTGACTCCGAGGGAACAACTACGTGTACGCTGTATCTTAGTTACATCAATAGAAGTGGTAAGGAATCCGCTAATCATCGAGGTCTGGTCTGTGTCAAAAACCTTACACTTATGTGGAAAATTAATAATCTCCATTCCTGCTGCAGAGTGAAGACGTCACTTTCTCCCATTTATTGTGATAAATGTGATTTCGGAGAAAATGAGAAAATTATACAAACTGCAGAAAAACACATTTTCTGCTTCACATATTTGATGCCACTGCCCATACACTAATATATGTATGTATATATATATATATATATATGTGTGTGTGTGTATATATATATACCGTATATATATATATACTGCATTTTTCCAAAAATAAGACACTGCCTTATACTTTTTTTTGCCCCCAATAGCGCTAGGGCTTATTTTTGGGGGAGGTGTAATTTTTGGAAAAACACGGTGTATATATATGTGTGTATATATACTGCATTTTTCCAAAAATAAGACATTGCCTTATACTTTTTTTTTGCCCCCAACAGCGCTAGGGCTTATTTTTGGGGGAGGAGTAATTTTTGGAAAAACAGGGTGTGTATATATATATGTGTGTATATGTATATATATATATATATACATATAAAGAAAATATATAAAATATATATGTATATATATATATATATATATATATATATATAATGTGTATATATATATATATATATATATAATATGACACTTTCCCAAAATTGTATAACAGATGGCAAAATAATGAAATCCCAAAACAATAATTTTGATTTAGTTTTTTTCCTTTCTTTTGCAGTGTCCATAAATATTGTGTTGGGAGGTGACAATACCAATTAAGTATATATTTCATACAGTAGTACTGTTAAAGGTATTGTCCATGATTTTGACAACCCCTTCTTAAATACTGTATCCCCCCCTCTCACGAGTATGTCGCATCTGCAGGTTACCTCTAGGGTATCTGGGATCAGGAGGTCTCCATGCTTAATTGGAACCCACTTGCTGTTGTCCTATATTGGAGTGGATTTACTTTCATTTAATGCTAAAGGGGTTAAGGACCCTTTTCCTTTATATTTACCCACTCCTGGCTTTACTACATGCCGGTTATAAATTCTCTATACTGACCACTTTGAAGGAGCCTGTCATTGGAGCAGCTGAGGTCATTTCTGTTGCAGCTGAGAAGTTATCTGCTGGAGAAGCCGTGGAGTGCTATTTGTTGTGTCTTTCCCCTTTGTCTCACATTCCTAGTGGTATCTTATTGCAAAACGAGACCAGTGGTTTACTGGCCTACACACTTGTCAGGGTGAGCTCAGGGCCAGCGATGGCCTAGGCACGTGACATGACCTGTCTAGGGACATTAGGGAGTGCAGGAATCAAACTCAGGTGAATTTTAGGAGGTGACCCTGCCTCCCTATTGCTATCTCCAGGGCCTTAGGTTGTACCTTTTGCCTGGTTTACCCATCGTGATGCGCCACTCATTGAGTGTACTCTCCCACCGGCACAACATCCCCCATGTAAAATTAAAATAACGTATACTTGCCTCGCATATCCGCTCCATTCCAGTGATGTTGGCGCTGCCTCTCCTGGTGCTCGTGTAACATTGTTATACTATGAGTGTTGCAGCCAATAAGTGGCTGCTGATCGGCTTCAGCGTTCACATTCCCATCTGTCAAAATGTAGCTAGCTGTCTGATGGAAATATAAGCACTGCAGCCTATCGACGTCTGCTGTTGGGCTGCAGCACTTACTTGACATAACATTATAATGTGAGCACCATAAGACCCAGCGCCAACATTGGGGGAACTGTGGAGGTGCAGGAGGTGAGTGTAAGTTTTTTTTTTTTTTTTTTATTTTATTATTTTTAATAAAATAAACTACAGTATTTTAGAAATTGTTATCCAAGTAGTGGACAACCCTAAAAGGGCAATTTTTTTTCTTTCACTAGAATTTTTTCACGTTTATAAACACTTTTTTTTAACTTCTTTTTTGTACCACTAATATAAGTGATCACTCATATAATATGACTCGCCTACCCCAGGGCTATGGGACACCCGGTGCCGGGCCGGACTAGTCCGGAGGTAGTCAGTGGTGGCTGGGCCCGGCTCCGTGGCCCTGGTGGGTGTCAGTTGAATATGTGGCTTGCTTGTTAGTGGTTGTGTTCGTGACGCCACCTGTGGTGTGCGGCTATTAAGCCGCCGCTGCTGTGTGAGGCCACCGGGATGATGTGATGGCAGCAATGGTAGTACTGCTCCCCACAGGTGGAGCAATGCCCGGGGCACTGTTGGTGCTTGTGAATGTCTATGCAGCTGAAATAACAGAGACCACTTCAAGGGTGCAGTTCAAGTTCTTTACTCACACTTCTTGTCAAGGCCGGCAGGAACCCTTGGACTGCTGGGACCACTGTCAGGGACCTCCGCCGTTTCTGGGTGATTCTGAGAGTGAAAGCCGGTGCCCTTCTCTTAGTGTCTCTTTCTTCTGCTGTCTTCCTTAGCCTTGCCTTTGTTAGGATGGACCTGGCTTGGCCTCCACTACAGCCTCCAGGCTGGGGGGTCACCTGTCGGCTGATTACCCCTTTTCTGGAAGTCTGCTATGGGTTCTGGCCCTGGGAGCTTACAACGTCCCTGGGCCTCGGTTTTTACTGTTTGGAGATGATTTTGCACTCCTCCAGTCTCTAGGGACCGTCCCCTGTCGCAGCTTAGTCCCTCCACCGATGTTACTGTGGAACAGGCCACCGCAGCCTACAACTACCCGTGGCACTTCTAGGGCCCTTCTCCTTGGTACCTCTAGGCCTGCTCGTGGTACCTCTAGGACTACCCGTGGCCCTGCGACTCCTTCTGTTTCCTACGTGGTGTCACCTGGACCTCTGGATCCCAGGATCTTCACCAGGAAGCGTCTCCTTCAGTTTCTCTGCTCCTGTCTGACTTGGAGCTTTCTTTCCTTCTTTCTTTCTTTCTTTCCTTTCTCCTCCTTGCCTGCCTCCAGCAGGCCTCCTCCTCCCTCCTTTCTCTCGTTCTTGTTCTCCAACTACATGCTGGCTCTTCACCCTTGCTCTCCCTGAGGTAGACTGACTAAACTTGACCTTCCTATCTGTGTCTGCTCTCCGATGGCTCCTCCCACCTCCCAGTTGCTAAGCTGTAACCTATAGGAGCAGGGATGGGTCTTACGGTCCCTCCCAGCATGCAGCATGGGAGGGTTGCCTGCCACTTTCCCTGGTCCTAGTATGTACCTAACAATGGGTGTAGTGTGGATTTACCAGGGGACCAGAGTTCACTCTCTTCCTCTCCCAGAATGGGGCATCACACCGCTGGTGGGGTGCAATGACCTGTGGCGACGGAAGCCTCAGGGGCGCCACACTCCCCCACAGCAAATCCCAGCACGTCCTCGGGCTGAAAAACAACAAAAACATGTGGAGAAACTGCAAAAACATTTTTGTTATGCAAAACATAAAACAATAAAACATTTCTTCCCTTTATGGGAGGCATAGGTACTTAAACGTTGCAAACTTCTTATAAAGAAACTATGTGTGCACTTTCAGTTCATTGCACAGTTTGGGCACTTCCCCCATAATTCTGGTAGGGGGCACAACGGGTGCAACTAATTACATTCTTGGCTACAACAAGTCCAGTAGCCCGACAGTTCGTTTCTTTCAATCAACAAAACGACACAATCAACCAGCCATTAAGTCCAATGGCCTGGTTACATAGGACACATACACTTCCACCGGGGCCCACATTCCAGTTCAGTGGCCCGGTAACACATAAACATGGGGGGTGACGTCTTCAAAAAGCATTAGGGGCAGTTCAGCAGGAAAGGGTGTCATCTTCGAAAAGAATAAGGGGCAAAACACGAGGGACTTCTTCAAAAAGAATGAGGGGCTATGTACAGTTCAGCATCTCTTCATTTTCTTTACTCTCGAGGGTAAATGTCAGGGTCCCACTCCGGCATTGCTCCTGGCAGCAGGTATGCCGACGAGATCATCGTCTGGGTCCCCTGGGCGCTGGTCCCTGACCCTCGGCGCTGCCCCGCAGCCTGGAGTGGAGTGGGGCTGCTTGCAGGTGTCGCTCGGCGTTGCTGCAGGGGGCTGCTTGTTTGCAGGGGGCTGTTGCTGTGGTCTCTAGGGCCCTGCTTTGGCCGGGCTCCCTGCATCACACGCGCCATGGAGATCCTGGTCTGCGTCTCCTGGGTGACTGTCGCAGGACCTCTGCTCAGTTCGGTGGCCCGGGGCGGCCTTGAGGTGGTGCTGCTGCCAGGGGAGAGGCTGCACCCTGGCACTGTGCGGCGCCACTCTGGCTCTTCTGGGGCCGCTTCTTCCTGCAGGATATGTACATGCAGCACGTACCATCCGCGGTCCCCCATCAGCCGGGTATACTCCACCACATCACCCGGCTTGGCGTCGCGCCCTGGGTGGCCTCTGGGCAGGTGCTCCTCGATGTCTCTCCGGGCCACAAACACGTCTTTGCCCAGACCGGGCTCCCGGATGAAGCCCCAGCCGCCTTTCTGCCGGAAATCAACCACGGTGCCCCGTCTCACTGGGCACTCGGATCCCTTCAGGGCCTTCCTGACCTCTTCTTTGGAGGCCAGATTGGCGACTTCTCGGGCCCTCCGTTTCTCCTCCCGGAGTTCCCGCTCCCTCTGGTACTCGACCACCAGCCTCCGGCACGTCATCTCGTTGGCCAGGGGAGTTTCCTTGGGGAGCAGCGGCCGCTGCAGTCCCCTGGTTTCTATGGGCGCTGCGTCCCAATTCACTCCCGGGGATGCCATCCCCAGGAGGCTCACAGGGGGACTCGGCAGGGGGCCCACTAGTTGTTCCGGGTCCACCCCTCCCCAGGCTCCATCTGCGGGGGTCTCAGGCAGGCCTCCGGTGCCCCACCGGGCGTCAGCGGGGCCGGCGGGGGAGGCCAGGGGGTCGGTGAAGAGGCTGGTCAGGGGCGCGTGGCGGGGTCATGGGTCCGGACGGATCGGGGATTCATTTAGCTCACCCTGTTGCTGCTCCGCGGCATCCATCCACTGGCCCAGGCCTTCCGGCATCAGCGGTGTTTCTCTCTGCTGGTCCGCTTCCACCTCCACGCTGCTCAGCCTCCGGGCCAGGACTCGCATTTCCTCTCTCAGCAGGTCCAGCTCGGGATCCACTCCTCCGGTCCCTGGTGCACCTTGCTGCAGCTCCTCCGCCATGCTTCCGACCTGGGGAATGCTGCCTGGAACACTGCTCGAGTGCTCGACCACGCCACTCGGCTGCTCCCTTTTCCTTCTCGGAGGCGGGGCCAGAGGCTGCACTAGCAACTGGCGCCAGACTGGCGCCCAGCCCATCACGGCCGGCACCGCTCCGCTTAGTATCAGGTACATCTTCTTTATCTGCTGGTCGGGCGTTTAGGCTCTCTCTGCCAGCTTATCTAGTCGCCACTTCTTCTTCTTCCGTTTTCTATGGCGGGCACCGCTTCGCGCGCTTTTCTTGGACAAGGGGGCGGGGCTTCTCTTCGCGCCCTTTCTTCTTACACGCCCCCCTTCTTCCCGCTCTCAGCAGCGCTAATGGCGGCGGTTTCTCAGTAACGTACACAGTCTGTCACACGGTTCTCCAGGCGCACAGTACCCGGTTAGACCGGGCACGAAATCCTGTTCGTGACGCCAAAGTTGACTCGCCCACCCCAGGGCTATGTGACACCCGGTGCCGGGCCGGACTAGTCCGGTGGTAGTCAGTGGTGGCTGGGCCCGGCTCCGTGGCCCTGGTGGGTGTCAGTAAAATATGTGGCTTGCTTGTTAGTGGTTGTATTCGTGACGCCACCTGTGGTGTGCGGCTATTAAGCCGCCGCTGCTGTGTGAGGCCACCGGGATGATGTGATGGCAGCAATGGTAGTACTGCTCCCCACAGGTGGAGCAATGCCCGGGGCACAGTTGGTGCTTGTGAATGTCTATGCAGCTGAAATAACAGAGACCACTTCAAGGGTGCAGTTCAAGTTCTTTACTCACACTTCTTGTCAAGGCCGGCAGGAACCCTTGGACTGCTGGGACCACTGTCAGGGACCTCCGCCGTTTTTGGGTGATTCTGAGAGTGAAAGCCGGTGCCCTTCTCTAAGGCGGGCTTTGCACGTTGCAACATCGGTAACAATGTGTTACCGATGCTGCAGCGATAGTCCCGCCCCCGTCGCACGTTCGATATATAGTGAAAGCTCCCGTAGCGATTATTATCGCTACAGCAGCTTTACACGCACATACCTGCCGTGCGACGTCCCTCTGGCCGGCGACCCGCCTCCTTCCTTAGGGGGCGGGTCGTGCGGCGTCACAGTGACGTCACACGGCAGGCGGCCAATTGAAGTGGAGGGGCGGAGATGAGCAGGATGTAAACATCCCGCCCACCTCCGTCCTTCTCATTGCAGCTGGGAGGCAGGTAAGGTGAAGTTCCTCGCTCCTGCGGCTTCACACACAGCGATGTGTGCGGCCGCAGGAACGAGGAACTACATCATACCTGTCGCTCCCCCGGCATTATGGAAATGTCGGAGGCTGCAGCGATGATACGATGACGACGATTTTGCGCTCGTTCATCGTATCATCTAGGATTTACACACTACGACATCGCAAGTGACGCCGGATGTGCGTCACTTTCGATTTGTCCCCACCGACATCGCACCTGCGATGTCGTAGTGTGCAAAGCCCGCCTTAGTGTCTCTTTCTTCTGCTGTCTTCCTTAGCCTTGCCTTTGTTAGGATGGACCTGGCTTGGCCTCCACTGCAGCCTCCAGGCTGGGGGGTCACCTGTCGGCTGATTACCCCTTTTCTGGAAGTCTGCTATGGGTTCTGGCCCTGGGAGCTTACAACGTCCCTGGGCCTCGGTTTTTACTGTTTGGAGATGATTTTGCACTCCTCCAGTCTCTAGGGACCGTCCCCTGTCGCAGCTTAGTCCCTCCACCGATGTTACTGTGGAACAGGCCACCGCAGCCTACAACTACCCGTGGCACTTCTAGGGCCCTTCTCCTTGGTACCTCTAGGACTGCTCGTGGTACCTCTAGGACTACCCGTGGCCCTGCGACTCCTTCTGTTTCCTACGTGGTGTCACCTGGACCTCTGGGTCCCAGGATCTTCACCAGGAAGCGTCTCCTTCAGTTTCTCTGCTCCTGTCTGACTTGGAGCTTTCTTTCCTTCTTTCTTTCTTTTCTTTCTCCTCCTTGCCTGCCTCCAGCAGGCCTCCTCCCTCCTTTCTCTCGTTCTTGTTCTCCAACTACATGCTGGCTCTTCACCCTTGCTCTCCCTGAGGTAGACTGACTAAACTTGACCTTCCTATCTGTGTCTGCTCTCCGATGGCTCCTCCCACCTCCCAGTTGCTAAGCTGTAACCTATAGGAGCAGGGATGGGTCTTACGGCCCCTCCCAGCATGCAGCATGGGAGGGTTGCCTGCCACTTTCCCTGGTCCTAGTATGTACCTAACAATGGGTGTAGTGTGGATTTACCAGGGGACCGGAGTTCACTCTCTTCCTCTCCCAGAATGGGGCATCACACCGCTGGTGGGGTGCAATGACCTGTGGCGACGGAAGCCTCAGGGGCGCCACAAATACACAGCAATACATGTGCATTACAATGTATTATGTCTGCTCTTATGAAACAATCAGGCAGCCTATTAGTCTACATCCCCACATTGAGCTTTTGACGCTGGGATTTACAGTTCCAGCACAGTGGATGGATTTATAGAAGTCTTTCGCCGTCTGTTCTGCTTTTTTACTCCACGTAAACTGACCTGCGGTGTGTGTTTTAAATCCGCATCATGTCAATTTCTCTTCCAGATACACTTAGGGGTACCTTGCACGCTGCGACATCGCTAGCCAATGCTTGCGATCTTGACCGTGATAGTCCCCGCCCCCGTCGCACATGCGATATCTTGTGATAAATGCCATAGCGAACATTATCGCTACGGCAGCTTCACACGCACTCACCTGCCCTGCGACGTCGCTCTGGCCGGCGACCCACCTCCTTCCTAAGGGGGCGGGTCGTGCGGCATCACAGCGACGTCACAAGGAAGGCGGCCAATAGAAGCGGAGGGGCGGAGATGAGCGGGACGTAAACATCCCGCCCACCTCCTTCCGCATAGCCAGTGGAGGCAGGTAAGGAGATGTTCCTCGCTCCTGCGGCTTCATACACAGCGATGTATGAACAACATCGTACCTGTCGCTGCAGCGAAATTATGGAAATGTCTGACACTACACAGATCACTGATTTACGACGCTTTTGCGATTGTTTATCGGCGCATCTAGGCTTTACACGTTGCGACATCGTTACCAGCGCCGGATGTGCGTTACTTTCAATTTGACCCTGGCGATATCGCAGTAGCGATGTCGCAACGTGCAACGTACCCCTTAGGGGCAAAGCGTCAAAATTGTATTATTGGTGTAGTGTCGGTCATTTCCATAATGTCGCGGCAGCGACAGGTACGATGTTGTTCCTCGTTCCTGCGGGAGCACACATCGCTGTGTGAGAAGCCGCAGGAGCGAGGAACATCTCCTACCTGTGTCCCGCGGCTCACGCCGGCTATGCGGAAGGACGGAGGTGGGCGGGATGTTCACGTTACGCTCATCTCCGCCCCTCCGCTTCTATTGGCCGCCTGTCGCTCTGGCCAGCGACCCGCCTCCTTCCTAAGGGGGTGGGTCGTGCGGCGTCACAGCGACGTTGCAGGGCAGGTGAGTGCATGTGAAGCTGCCGTAGCGATAATGTTCGCTACAGCAGCTATCACAAGATATCGCTGCTGCGACAGGGGTGGGGACTATCGCGCTCGGCATCGCTACAATCAGCTTGCGATGTCGTAATGTGCAGAGTACCCCTTAGTTTTCGGTGCAGATTTTCCCTATAGACTTGCATTAGATGCGGAAAATCTGCAGGCAAAAAATACTACAGCCAAAATCTGTTCTCTTGTCAGTAAAAAATCTGTTTCCAAAAAGCAGGTTTTGTTGTGTTTTTTTTTTTTTTTCGTTCTTTTGGGGTTTTTTTTGCTGCATTTTAGTGTATCATTTGTCATCAATATAAAGTTAGTTTTCATTCACCACAAAAGCAGCAAAATCCGCCTTTTGGAAGCAGCTTTTTTACGGCCAAGAAAGCAGGTTTTGGCTGCAGAAAACAAAGCATACCAAAAACGCAACGTGTGAACATAGCCTAAGGTTATGTTCCCACAATGAGCTTTTGGTGAGTTTTTGATGTTGCGTTTTTGCACTTTCTCATTGCTTTTAATGGTGAAAAAACGGCAAAAACTGTGAAAGATTTGACATCTTGCTCCTTTAAAAAAATGCATGCAGTTTACAAATTCAATCAGGAAAAAAAAGCAATCGTGTGTATGAGATTTCTGGAATTTCATAGGTTTTGCTGATACTGTAAAAAAACAGCTATTAATTTGCATAAAACTGATGAAAAAAAAAAGCAGCAACAACGTAATGTGTGAACGTAGCCTTAAACTGTGAAACCGCTTAGATGCTGTGGCCAGCATTGGCAGCTGCATTTAAGGGTGAACATGCCTAGGATCAGAGTTATGTCTGAGAGCAGGGTGTTAGCTGGGGATGAAGTGCCAAAAACTGCCGGTGTCACGCTAGGTATGGAAAAGTACAAAGCGCACGGCGAAAGGGAAGGGAAACCCAGTATCTAGGGAAAGGAAAGATGTCAACCCCTGACCGAACCTACTGCTGGTTCCTGGGGTTCCTCATCACCCTAGATAGGTTCCGCACCTATTCGCCAAGCCAGATACCTGACCCTAGGTATCCCTAGTGCTGGTCCCTTACCACCCTAGATAGGTACTGTACCTATGCACTGAGCAGGATACCTGACCCTAGGTATCCCTACCGCTGGTCCCTGGGGTCCCTCACCACCCTAGATAGGTTCCGTACCTATGCACTGAGCAGGATACCTGACCCTAGGTATCCCTATTGCTGGGCCCTAAATAGGGAATGGATGCACTAAACACTATAGAAAACACAAGGGGGACACATAGGGGGTAAAGCACAAACTACTTATCATTAGATGACTCTGGTAGAAGTTCAGCAGATTTTTCAGCAACGATACCACAGAGGAGTACAAGCCACCTGCTTGCAACCAAGGTGTGAAGGAACTGAAAAGATCACCAGCACCAGTCCAAGGAAGGAAGGGGTATTTAAAAAGAATACTGATGATCAGCAGCTGGGTGGAAGTCGAGCTCCTGCTGGATCCTAAAGGCGGAGAGATGAATCCAGCAGGAAAGCTACCTATACCAATAAATACAGACAGCAAGAACAATGGAAAGTCAGGGAGCATTCTGCACAGCCAAACACTGTGACCTTCTATGGCCAGAAACCACATGACTATCTGTCACACTTGACAGACCCCTGACAGCCAGAAACTCCATAGAGCGCTAGTATGAGGTTCCCAAAATCTCTCCAGACTAATTACAGTGGGAAAGAATAGTAGCAGCAAAAACATCACAGCTCCATAAACCTCTCCAGGATCTGAAAAGAGCCGAGTGTCCGCGCTCAGGACCACCGTCCTAGTACTGTATTTAGTCCCTGCAATTACTTTTGTTTAACGACCTTTAATTAACTCCATGCATAATACACGACACGAGGATAATCCTGAGTCCCGTCCTCTACACACTTCACAGTGTCGGTGCCCACTTCCGCTCAGATAGTACCTGTCCGCGCTCCCCAGAGGGATTTTTACTGGAACGGTAAATGTTTTAATATATTGTTTTTACAATTCCTTTCTCTAAGCTTTGAAAATTCCAGAGGATAATGAAGTCAGACATTTCTCTTTAAATATCGACTCGTCTGGTTGTTAGCGCTGTTATTACCTCTCTTGGCAAGAGTCCTGGAAAAAAGTGATCTATCTGGTAATATGAAGAATATATTTTTTAATAAACAGTCTAAAACGTTTGTCTTGGACCGGGACCTGCCTGCAAATATTTTCATCACATCCTAAGAGAAATATAATCGGATCCATGCTATGAAATAATATTCAGGATCTCACGTCTTTTAACCTTTAAAAGTCACATTGCAATGTGCAAGTGTATCAGGGTGAGGGTATAGGACCCAAAACTGTGCCCACGCCAAAAGTAGTGGGATTAACCCTTAAGGCTCCTCTATCACTGTGGGAGAGGCATTTAAGGGGGTTAGTCCATGAATAACACATATCTTATGTATAGATAATACAGGTTAGATCACAGGATCGTCACAGTCCCAAAGTTTGCAGTGGGAGCGAAGCCTTAGGCTACTTTCACACATCCGGTTTTTGCTCTGCGGCACAATACGGCGCTCTGCAGAAAAACCGCAACCGTTTTTTTTTGCCGCCGGTTGCGGGTTTTTTTGCATAGACTTACACTAGTGCCGTATTGTGCCGCATGGGCTTGCGTTCGGTCCGGTTTTTGCCGCATGAGGCAGATTTAGCCGATGCCGCGGCCGGATGGAACGTTGCCTGCAACGTTTTTTGCTCCGGTAAAAAAACTGCATTGCGCCGCATCCAGCCGCTGCGGCGCATTTTTGAATGCATGCCTATGGACGCCGGATGCGGCGCGATGCGGAAAAAACGCATCCGGCCGCCGCATGCAGTTTTTTCCACTGCGTATGCTCAGTAGCGTGCCACAACCGGAAAAAAACGGACGGGCCGCATGTAAAAACTTATGCAAAGGATGCGGTGTTTTCGTCGCATCCGTTGCATAGGTTTCACAGCCGGATTGAGCCGCAGTGCTCAAACCGGATGTGTGAAAGTAGCCTTAGTGAGCATGTTTAAAGCACCATTCTCTGCTCCTCTCTTATCTCCTCTTCCCACAATCGCATACAAGATTTCTCCCGCGCCTCCCCCATACTCTGGAACGCTCTACCTCAGCATATCAGACTCTCACCTACCGTGGAAAGCTTCAAAAGAAACCTCAAGACCCACCTCTTCCCACAAGCCTACAACCTACAATAGCCCTCAGTCCAGAAGACCACTGCGCAACCAGCTCTGTCCTCACCTATTGTACCCTCACCCATTCCCTGTAGACTGTGAGCCCTCGCGGGCAGGGTCCTCTCTCCTCCTGTAGACTGTGAGCCCTCGCGGGCAGGGTCCTCTCTCCTCCTATACCAGTCTATCTTGTACTGTTAATGATTGTTGTATGTATACCCTCTTTCACTTGTAAAGCGCCATGGAATAAATGGCGCTATAATAATAATAATAATAATAATAATAAATGGCGCTATAATAATAGTAATAATAATGTGTGGCCACCACTAACTGTCTATATATATAACACCTGTAAACACTTAATGGAATCTGTCAGCAGGTTTTTGCTATGTAATATGAAGACAGCGTGCTGCAAGGGTTAAAACATAGAATTCAGGGATGTCTGTCTTGTCACAGTCTGATCTGTTGTTTATTTGCCATGTTTGTTTGAGCAGCAGGAGTTCTCATTGCTTGGACTATAATGTCCAGCACTCCCCCTCCTCTGATTGGCAGGTCACAGTCAATGTACAATGTCTATAGAGAGCCTGGTGTGGGCGGGGGCAGCTTTCTCAGCTCTGCTACATGACTAAATCTAAACATTCTCATTGTGTCAGAACGGTTGCACCCACTAATGTAAGTGATACATCATTGGATTCAGGGTCTCTTTGACTACATCATGCTGCTCTCAGATGAGGCAGCAAAAACCTGCCGACAGATTCCCTTTAATGGGGACCATAAATCTGCATGTTAAATCACTGCATTGTTTTGTTGCAGTTTTTAGTCTAATTCCACAGCAAATCGGACATATAAATGCGTCAACAAGAACAGAAAATATGCACAAATTTTGGCTGCTGATTTCAGTATGAACCCAGAATTGAGTCACCGCTATTCCCAGCATCATTCATGATGACCCAGGCCTATATAGTATATAGTTTTATACTGATCAGCCTTTACCTAACAAGGGCCCCCATGGCTGTCTACGTATATGTTCAATTATTAAGTGGCTTTTATAAGCGGATACCAGGTGGAATCAGCCTGATTTTTTTTTTTGTGTGCACAAGAACCTTTCTGTTACAAAAGCTCAGCAAAAAGACTGCATGTGCACACAGCGTTCTGTATTGTGCAGACAGCAGCGCATGCGCTAAGTTTCTCTCTGGAGGTCTCTTTCCTGAAGTGGCTTCACTGGCGGTTTTGCTGCTGTTTTAGCAGTAGGTTGGCCCCCTATGTCTTTTTTATTGTATTACTGTAGCCCAAAGACTAAACAGGTCACTTATAACCGCTTTACAGTTCCCAAACCCTGAAGTGGTTTAAGAAAGCAAAAAAACACTGAACATGTGCACAGCAATGTGGTTTTTACATTGCTGTGCAGTGTTTTTTGTTGTTTTGTTTTTTTTGCAGTGGGCTTGCGGTGCTTTTCCAGGCGGACTCCTGCACATAACTGACGGCCCTGTGTGCATGCTGTGTTTTTTGCCATGCTTTTGGGTGCAGTTTGTCGTCCAACACTACCTGCATTTCCTTCCCCAGCAAAGTCTTTGAGAATTCAGAATGGCTGTGCACACATATATTAGTTTTTTCCTTGCAGGTTTGGGTGCAGAAAAAAGAAGCAGCATGTCAATTCTTTGGGTGTTTTTGACCTGCGTTTTGCCATTGAAAACAGTTAAAAAACGCATGGGCAAAAACTCTCCCAAAAAGTGACAGGTTAACAAATAAAGAAAATACTTTTTAACTTACCATCTAGCCTGGCCTCCTTAGCGCTCCCTTGGACCATGGCATTACACTTACTTCTGATCTTGGCTTCTGACCTTGAACCTCTTCCTGACCACGTCTGTCTGCTCCTGAACCTTATATGTTACCTCCTGGCTTCTGACCTTGAACCTCTTCTTGATCACATCTCTGTCTGCTCCCTGAACCTTAAGGGCCTGTCACACACAAAGATAAATCTTTGGCAGATCTGTGGTTGCAGTGAAATTGTGGACAATCAGTGCCAGGTTTGTGGCTGTGTACAAATGGGACAATGTGTCCATGATTTCACTGCAACCACAGATCTGCCAAAGATTTATCTCTGTGTGTGACGGTTCCTTTATACATTACCTCCCGGCTTCTGACCTCAAACCTCTTCCTGACCACATCTCTGTCTGCTCCCTGAACCTTATACATTACCTCTCTGGCTTATGATCCCGGCTTGTCTAACTTCCCTTCTGTTCATACTGCTCCTAGTGTCTAGTGTGGTGCCCCTGACCTGGTCAGGCACCACTGAGTACTGCACCCATGCTGGGTCAGTACAAACAGGTAATCCTGATGGCTGAATAGGGTGTGGACACACAGGCACCCTTTGACCAGGATACACACACACATTAGAGGGGACCCCTGGGCAGACCCAGGAAGGGGGCGTAGCCCTCGCATCTCAGTTAGTGTGGTGCTGTAGTGAAGCTGGAAGAGAGTTGTGCAGTGGCAGTCAGAGGAGAAGGAGTGGAGCAGCCGTGTCTGAAGTGTAGGGCTGAAGAGCGGAGCACTGTCAGACCCTGCATGTGCAGTGGCTGCTAGCGGGGGAGAACATTACCACCAAGTCCGACGGAAAGACACCCGAAGAAAGAGAGCAGTAAGGAGTTGAGTACGGGGACTCCTGGTAATGAATGCACACACGGGGTACAGGTCCGTAGAGTCAGACATCCATTTAGTGGTCTGCTAAATACTGCAGGCGGTGGGACTACAGATTCCACGCCAACCAACACAGAACCCGCAGCATCAACAGCAACGAGGGGGCCCATAAGGAGGATCGAGCCTGGAGACATCTTATCCTTGGTCCATGCTGTCAGCAAACGGGTCAGAAAGGGGAGAAAGGCAGCAGCGACTTCCCTGGATGCATCCCACAGTACTTTAAGTCAGGGGCTATCCGAAACAAAGGTGCTAGGAAGGCGAGTCAGCAGTCACCCCTATACCAGCCTGAAGGATACCTGCTTCTCTCTGGATTATCTCAGTATCGCCCGGGTTGCCTCACAACTACCAACTGAATGTGAGTAAAAACCCTGAAAGACATTTCTGGACTGTGTGTGAGTCCTTCTGCGACCTGTGGTACTACGCACTTTCACTTGAGCCCATGGGGCCAGCCTCACTCTCGGGAGGCCACATCATCTAACTGCACATACCATCAGCCCCAGACGCTCGTTAAACTGCAGTGGCGGTCACCCCCTGACCGCAAAACCGAGAGTGGCATCACGATTCCTATTAAAGTTAACCTGACATACCTGTTGCCAGAAGATTCCCAACACGTGAAGACCCTGCGGCGTCCCTGGAGGTGGAGAGAAGTCCCTGAGGTCCAGGAGGCGATCGCTGCAGGTGAGGGGCTTCACACTAGCATCACATAAGCTTTTCCCAACTAAATGTTTGGAAAAACTTTTTTCCATATTAAAGTACTCATTGTGGTGGAAAGTAGGCAACTACTGTAGAAAATCAGATAAACCATACAAGCTGCAGAGCAATTCTTGGGCCATGGGAAGTTCTCAATGTTCACCAAAACTAGACAAAACGGTTCCCATGTTGCCAAGTAGGGATTTCTGCCACTTGAAGTGCTGGTATAAGCCTTCACTTCCAATCCAGTGATTTAATACTGGGATCAACATCCACCATTTTTTTTGTTGAAGCCTCTGAAACTGGAGAACCAGTAATCGTACGCTCCAAAACCGCTCATGGTGCAGCCTCCTTAACACGTTTTTTCCAATAGATAAGAATTAATATTTGGAACAATAGTCATTAAATTGGCGATGAAATGAGGTCAACATCCTTAACTTAGAGAATAATGAGGCAATGACATAACTATTGGCAGGTCACCCAGGTGTGACATAGACTGGCAGATTAGTGTCATGCTATGTCGGGTGATCATCTCTTACAGTTGGCAAAGCTTGTTTCAGTATCTGTGGAATCTTCACATTCCAGTCTCGCAGGTTATTTCTAATCTCTCCCCTTACCTAGTAAAGAATGGATACATATCTCTTATCTAAGAAGTATATTTCTTTCTCCACGTATGAGCCACCACTTCCTCCCCCGACACTGCCCCATCATCTGTGAGCCACTACTTCCTCCCCCAACACTGCCTCATCATCTGTGAGCCACGTCTTCCTCCCCTGACACTGCCTCATCATCTGTGAGCCACTTCTTCCTCTCCCAACACTGCCTCATCATCTGTGAGCCACTACTTCCACCGCTGACACTGCCTCATCATGTGAGCCACATCTTCCTCCCCCGACACTGCCTCATCATCTGTGAGCCACTTCTTCCTCTCCCAACACTGCCCCATCATCTGTGAGCCACTACTTCCTCCCCTGACACTGCCTCATCATCTGTGAGCCACTTCTTCCTCTCCCAACACTGCCCCATCATCTGTGAGCCACTACTTCCTCCCCTGACACTGCCTCATCATCTGTGAGCCACTTCTTCCTCTCCCAACACTGCCCCATCATCTGTGAGCCACTACTTCCTCCCCTGACACTGCCTCATCATCTGTGAGCCACTTCTTCCTCTCCCAACACTGCCTCATCATCTGTGAGCCACTACTTCCTCCCCTGACACTGCCTCATCATCTGTGAGCCACTTCTTCCTCTCTCAACACTGCCTCATCAACTGTGAGCCACTACTTCCACCGCTGACACTGCCTCATCATGTGAGCCACATCTTCCTCCCCCGACACTGCCTCATCATCTGTGAGCCACGTCTTCCTCCCCCGACACTGCCTGATCATCTGTGAGCCACTTCTTCCTCCCCTGACACTGCCTCATCATCTGTGAGCCACTTCTTCCTCCCCTGACACTGCCTCATCATCTGTGAGCCACTTCTTCCTCCCCCGACACTGCCTGATCATCTGTGAGCCACTTCTTCCTCCCCCGACACTGCCTCATCATCTGTGAGCCACTTCTTCCTCCCCTGACACTGCCTCATCATCTGTGAGCCACTTCTTCCTCCCCTGACACTGCCTCATCATCTGTGAGCCACTTCTTCCTCCCCTGACACTGCCTCATCATCTGTGAGCCACTTCTTCCTCCCCTGACACTGCCTCATCATCTGTGAGCCACTTCTTCCTCCCCCGACACTGCCTGATCATCTGTGAGCCACTTCTTCCTCCCCCGACACTGCCTCATCATCTGTGAGCCATGTCTTCCTCCCCCGACACTGCCTCATCATCTTTGAGCTACTTCTTCCTCCCCCAACACTGCTTGACCATCTGTGAGCCACTTCTTCCTCCCCCGACACTGCTTGATCATCTGTGAGCCACTTCTTCCTCCCCTGACACTGCCTCATCATCTGTAAGCCACTTCTTCCTCTCCCAACACTGCCTCATCATCTGTGAGCCACGACTTTTTCCCCTGACACTGCCTCATCATCTGTGAGCCACGTCTTCTACCCCCGACACTGCTTCATCATCTGTGAGCCACGTCTTCCTCCCCCGACACTGCTTCATCATCTGTGAGCCACTTCTTCCTCCCCCGACACTGCTTCATCATCTGTGAGCCACTTCTTCCTCCTCCGACCCGTCTTCATCATCTGTGAGCCACTTCTTCCTCCCCTGACACTGCCTCGTCATCTGTGAGCCACGTCCTCCTCCCCTGACACTGCCTCGTCATCTGTGAGCCACTTCTTCCTCCCCCGACACTGCCACCTCATCTCATCATTCACTTTGAAAAATTGCTGAAACTTATCATGATCAAAACAAGGAGTGCAAACTCACTGAGGAATCAGACTACAGCTGCCTATTGAAGTCTATGGAGAGGGGAGAGAGAAGGATGTAGAAACGTACAGATTGTACTGCTGGTTTCTAATGTGTTTATCTCAATCCTAATGCTGGATTCACAGCTACACTGTTCAGTACTGGAGCCACTAATATCAAAGTGTTCTGATAAGTGTCTATCTCAACTCTAAGGGGTACTTTGCACGTTGCGACATCGCTAGCATTGCCTAGTGATGCCGAGCGCGATAGTCCCCGCCCCCGTCGCACATGCGATATCTTGTGATAGCTGCCGTAGCGAACATTATCGCTACGGCAGCTTCACACGCACTTACCTGCCCTGCGACGTCGCTCTGGCCGGCGACCCGCCTCCTTCCTTAGGGGGCGGGTTGTGCGGCGTCACAGCGACGTCACATGGCAGGCGGCCAATAGAAGCGGAGGGGCGGAGATGAGCGGGACGTAAACATCCCACCCACCTCCTTCCTTCCGCATAGCCGGTGGAGGCAGGTAAGGAGATGTTCCTCGCTCCTGCGGCTTCACAGACAGCGATGTGTGCTACCGCAGGAACGAGGAACAACATCGTATCTCCTATTGGTGTGACATTATGGAAATGACCGACGCTACACAGATCACCGATATTCGACGCTTTTGCGATCGTTTATCGGCGCATCTAGGCTTTACACGTTGTGACGTCGTTACCGGCGCCGGATGTGCGTCACTTTCGATTTGACCCTGACGATATCGCAGTAGCGATGTCGCAACGTGCAAAGTACCTCTAAGGCTGCATACGCAGCTATATTGCTCAGTACTGGTGCCACTACTATCAAATATTTCTAATAAGTGTTTTTCTCATAAGTGTTTATATCAACCCTGAGGCTGGATTCCCAGCTACACTGTTCATTATTGGAACATTACAACCAAAGCTTTCTAGAGTTTATCTCAATCCTGAGGCTGGATTCACAGCTACACTGTTCAGTACTGGAGTACTATCAAAGGAGGTGGGCACTGAATGAGTTAATAAGAAGAGTGCTCAATGCACAATGCTACAAATATAATTGTTCAATAATAATGTACTATGTCCACCATGCTGCTGCTGCTGCTGCTTTTGAACATGGGATAAATGCTCAAAAGCAAATACGTGTTTTGTGTTGGAGACACAATCTTCCTTCCTTCATTGCCTGAAATAAATGACAGTTAGTTGACACACAAATTATATGGCTTATAAGAGGAAGTAGTGGATTACACTGTGTGCAGAATTATTAGGCAAATGAGTATTTTGATCCCATGATAATTTTTATACATGTCGTCCTACTCCAAGCTGTATAGGCTGAGAGCCAACTACCAATTAAGTAACTCAGGTGATGTGCATCTCTGTAATGAGGAGGGGTGCGGTGTAATGGCATCAACACCCTATATAAGGGGTGCTTAATTATTAGGCAACTTCCTTTCCTTTGGCAAAATGGGTCAGAAGAGAGATTGGACGGGCTCTGAAAAGTCCAAAATTGTGAGATGTCTTGCAGACGGATGCAGCAGTCTTGAAATTGCCAAACTTTTGAAGCATGATCACCGAACAACCAAGTGTTTCATGGCAAATAGCCAACAGGGTCGCAAGAAGCGTGTTGGGCAAAAAAGGCGCAAAGTAACTGCCCATGAATTGAGGAAAATCAAGCGTGAAGCTGCCAAGATGCCATTTGCCACCAATTTGGCCATATTTCAGAGCTGCACCGTTACTAGAGTATCAAAAAGCACAAGGTGAGCCATACTCAGGGACATGGCCAAGGTAAGGAAGGCTGAAAAACGACCACCTCTGAACAAGAAACATAAGATAAAACCTCAAGACTGGGCCAAGAAATATCTTAAGACTGATTTTTCAAAGGTTTTATGGACTGATGAAATGAGAGTGACTCTTGATGGGCCAGATGGATGGGCCAGAGGCTGGATCAGTAAAGGGCAGAGAGCTCCACTCCGACTCAGACGCCAGCAAGGTGGAGGTGGGGTACTGGTATGGGCTGGGATCATCAAAGAGGAACTTGTGGGACCTTTTCGGGTTGAGGATGGAGTGAAGTTCAACTCTCAGACCTACTGCCAGTTTCTGGAAGACAACTCCTTCAAGCAGTGGTACAGGAAGAAGTCGGTATCGTTCAAGAAAAACATGATTTCCATGCAGGACAATGCTCCATCACATGCATCCAACTACTCCACAGCGTGGCTGGCCAGTAAAGGGCTAAAAGATGGATAAAATAATGACATGGCCCCCTTGTTCACCTGATCTGAACCCCATAGAGAACCTGTGGTCCCTCATAAAATGTGAGATCTACAGGGAGGGAAAACAGTACTCCTCTCGGAACAGTGTCTGGAGGCTGTGGTGGCTGCTGCATGCAATGTTGATCGTAAATAGATCAAGCAATGACAGAATCTATGGATGCTGAGTGTCATCAGAAAGAAAGGTGGCTATATTGGTCACTCATTTTTTGAGGTTTTGTTTTTCCATGTCAGAAATGTTTATTTCTAAATTTTGTGCAGTTATATTGGTTTACCTAGTGAAAATAAACAAGTGAGATGGGAATATATTTGGCTTTTATTAAGTTGCCTAATAATTCTGCACAGTAATAGTTACCTGCACAAACAGATATCCTCCTAACATAGCCAAATCTAAAAAAAAACCCACTCCAACTTCCAAAAATATTAAGCTTTGATATTTATGAGTCTTTTGGGTTAATTGAGAACATAGTTGTTGATCAATAATAAAATAAATCCTCTAAAATACAACTTGCCTAATAATTCTGCACACGGTGTATAGCTTCCCCCTCCAGAGACCAGTGGAGCTGTATACAGCATATTGTTGTCCTGCCGACATACAGTAGAGCTGACATTTGTTAATGATAATGAGATGGCTCTGCTCATCCTGTCCCAATCTATACAGAGAATATAAAATTTAAAAAAACACAATAAAATGTTTTAGTTTTGAAACCTTGACATAAATAACTGGAAATTCGCTTTCACAAGCAAGAAAACTGGCAAAGGAATGTTGTTACTTAGCTAATTGACTTTCCCATAAAACATTTTTTTTTTTAAATTGTATGCCTGTGCTAAGTAAACAGAGTCACATATGACATAAAGAGGTTTAGTGAAATGATGGACTGCAGCAGAAAACACAGACATTGGCCAGTTCCCGTCTCATATCAGGGAAACACCCTGACTCCTGGCTGGAATTTGTACATATTTTGTAATGTGTCCCTCAATAAAAATATTTTTTGCAATGTGATTGCAAATTCAGCATTAACAAATCATATTGTGAAATGACAATGAACTGGAATGTGGATAGAAACAGCAAGACTGACCTAAGGAGAGTTATTTATATGGACAAAAGTATTAGGACGCGCCGCTTAGCCATTAAATTCACGCATTTCATCCCGACCTCTTTCCCCAGTGTTTAACATCCAGCCCTTCGCCACCCCCCCCTTCCCCAGTGTATAGTATCCGGCCCCTGTTTTATAATATCAGACCCTCGCCTCCAATGTTTAACATTTGGCTCCTGATGTATAACATTTGCACCTCGCCACTAGTGTGTAAGATGTGGCCCTTCGCCCCCCGGTGTATGACAGTCGAACCCCTCACCCTTCCGGTGTATAATATTGGCCCTTCGCCCCCCAATGTATAACATCTGACCCCTCGCCCCCAGTGTATAACATCTGACCCCTCGCCCCTGGTGTATAATATCCATTCTCTCAACACCCGGTAAATAACATTCGGACCCCTCGCCCCCCTGGTTTATAACCTCTGCCCCTCGACACTAGTGTGTGTAACATGTGGCCCTTCGCCCCCCGATGTATGACAGTTGAACCCCTCACCCTTCCGGTGTATAACATCAGCCCTTCGCCCCCCAATGTATAACATCTGATCCCTCGCCCCCAGTGTATCACATCTGATCCCTCGCCTCCCTGTGTATAACCCCTGGTCCCCCGTCCCTTGTGTATAACGTCAGCTCATTGGCCACTCGCTCTCCGGCATATAAACTCCGGTCCTGCCTCGTGTATAACATCAACAGCTCGCCCCCCGGTGAATAACACCCAACCCCAATCCATGCCATCTGCCTTTACTAATGTGACAGTATGGCCAGTGGTGTAGAGCTCACTGATACCAGCGCAGTCCTGTAATAGGAGTCACTGGGGGAACAAGTCCATTCATGATATTTCTTCCTCCTAAATCCTCCCCATCACCTGTGAGTGATATTACTGAGAAGTGGAAGGAACCGCAGCCATGAATTGTAGACCCTGTAACGTTACAGAGTGGGGGGCCGAGTGCTGAGGAGCAGAAGACAGAAAAGTCACCACCGCTTTAAAGCTGCCACCACCAGATTCTGGACCAGTGGAAATCTGTTCTCTCGATTGATGGATCCCACATTTGATGGAGGAGTCTGGGTTTGGTGAATTCCAGGAGAACGTGTTACCCCCTGACTGCATTGTGCCCGCTGTACAATTTGGAGGAGGGATGACACTATGGCCTTGTTTTTCAGAGTCTGCCTTGGCCCCTTACATCCAGTGAGGGGAAATCTTAATACTTCAGCAGAAGACATTGTGGACAATTGTCACTTCCATCTTGGTACAAACAGGGGCTGGGCCTCTTCTGTTCCCCATGACCGTGCCCAATGCACAATGTCCATACAGACGTGGTTGGGGAAGTTTGGTGTAGAAGAACATGACCAGAGCCCATCAGCCGCGGCAAGGCATTCTTCTTTGATGGAACGCTAACCTAATATCATGCTTCTCCCGGGCTAAAAGTCTACAAATTTATGATCTAGCATCAATCAAAAAAATATCCTTAGGCTGATGGGAAGAGTGCTCAGTCAGAAAAGGAGGCAGTCATAGCCCTCCAATGGTTAACAAAAAAAAACACCCAAAAAGGGTCCCATTAAAGAAGTACGCCTTGCAATTGGTTGATGGGCATTCATGAAATGGCCAATTTATGTGCTAAGTACCTTCATTTTTTAAAGTATATTCCAAATATCAGTAATTCAATTTGCATTTTATATGTTCAATGTTTACATACATCTTGGTGTTTACAGAGGCTGCTGTATTCTTTTATTTGTGTATTATGCAGCCATAGCAGCTTGCACCTGTTCACACTTTGTTTATTCTGTTTGGAGGTGTAATGCTCACTGCTGCAGATGGTAATGCGGGGAGCAGAAGTGGGCCCACTGTACCACAGGGGGACCCGGGCTCACCCTTTAGTGGGAGGGGCTTGACTAAGAGCCCACCAATACGCAGACGGAAGGTGCCACTCCCAGGCCATTGACCAGGACTGTGGCAGCTGACCCCCAGGTCAGGACCGGATATGGGGACAAACAGGCAGAGTCTCTAGTGCAGCAAGGACCACCGGGAAATCTGAGGTAGGGGACATGGCCGGGCACAGTCACGAGTAAAGCTGGGACCACCGGAGTAGCTAAGGCAGGTGGCATGGCCGGGGTGGATGGGCACAGTCACTATTAAAGCTTGGACCACCAGAGTAGCTGAGGCAGGTGGTATGGCCGGGATGAACGGGCACAGTCACTAGTAAAGCTGGGACCACCGAAGTAGCTGAGGCAGATGGCATGGCCGGTGTGGAAGGGCACAGTCACTAGTAAAGCTTTGACCACTGGGGTAGCTGAGGCAGGTGGCATGGCCGGATTAGACAGGCACAATCAGTAGTAAAACTGGGACCACCGGAGTAGCTGAGGTAGGTGTCATGGCCGGGGTGGACGGGCGCAGTACCTAGTGAAGCTGGGACCACCAGAGAAACTGAGGTCGGTGCCACGGCCAGGAAGGATGGACACTGGGGTACCGACAAGGCCAGGAGACAGGTAAAGAACACTGTACACTGTAACATGAAGCACACTGGACAACGGGACCTGACACCTAGCTGGCTAGGGCACAAACCATTAACTAACTAATCATCTTGATCAGACACCTCCCCTACTGGAAAAGTGCTTTAAATACTCAGTGTATCTCAGCGACAGGCTGAAAGGCACTTCCTGGGAATGACGCATTAGCCCTTTAAGAGAAGGGCAGCGGTGCACGTGCAGGTACTAGGAGCACTCCCAGAGGGCCTGTGTGGCATGCACAGGTCCTGGGAGAGATAAGTAGGAAACACCCATGTGAAGGACCGCAGGGAAGCCGTGCAGCATGGTGCGGACCGGCTGCAGCGATGAGTGAGTGGGTGTCCCTGCAGGGAGGAGGGCGAGTGGTGCAGGAGGTTCTGGTAAGTTTTTTGTTTTTATATTAACCATTTAGGATCTGTGACTGCCTCCTTTTTTGACTAAGCAGTCCTCCCATCAGCCTAAGGCTTATTTTTGATTAATGCCAGATCCTACCTTTGTAGGCTTTTAGCCCGGGAGAGGCATGATATTAGATTGGGGTCTCGTCAAAAAAGGACGCCTTGTCGTGGTTGCTGGGCTCTCAAGAATTGGCCAATTTATGCTCTAAGTGCCTTCATTTATTAAAAGTATATTCCATATAGCTGTAATGCAATACTCAGCTTATTCTGACTAGTCACCTATAGGAGAGCGGCGGTGTATGGAACCTTATGTGTCATTCTGGTAAATTGCACATTTATTATTATAAATTGTAATCCTGGATCTGAATCTCTGCAGATAATTTTACCCCGTGTGAACACCTTAATCTAACTTTTAAGCTGTAAACATAGTTTTCTTAAACAGAACCTTCGTCTGGGAGTCTCATAAGTTGATTTATATCCCCCAGGCTGATTTTTTTTATGCCCTGTTTCTGGCACTTTCATACACATCTATAAATACAAGCTGGAACTTCGTGAACCTGAAATACATCAATTTTACTTACTCCTTTGGCGGCAGAACATGGAAGTTGCAAACAAGTAAAAATCTTGTATAACAGCTTATTAAATTGTAGCTGGAATAAGTGAGAAGTTGATTAAAGGCGGACGATCGCCGCACTCTCTAACCCTTCCAGTATTGTAACTGTTGGACGGAATAGTATATACAGTATATAGTTGCTGTAAATCCATATAAAGTGGGTGAAAAAAGTATTCAACACGTCACCAATTTGCTAAGTAAATATATTTCTAAAATTGCTATTGACATGACTTCCTCACCGGATGTCAGTAACAACCCATCCAATCCACATGGGAGTTTGAATGTTCTTGTGTTTGCGTGGGTTTGACTCGCCCACCCCAGGGCTATGGGACACCCGGTGCCGGGCCGGACTAGTCCGGTGGTAGTCAGTGGTGGCTGGGCCCGGCTCCGTGGCCCTGGTGGGTGTCAGTAGAATATGTGGCTTGATGAATAAAGTTTGTGTTCGTGACGCCACCTGTAGTCTGCGGCTATGAAGCCGCCGCTGCTGTGTAAGGCCTCCGGGGTAATGATGTGGCAGCAATGATGGTACTGCTCCCTACAGGTGGAGCAATGCCCGGGGCACTGTTGCTGCTCGTGAGAGTCTATGGTGTTATGGAAGGCTAGCAGGTAAAATAACAGAGACCACTCCAAGGGTGCAGTTCAAGTTCTTTACTCACAATTCTTGTCAAAGCCGGCAGGAACCCTTGGACTGCTGGGACCACTGTCAGGGACCTCCGCCGTTTCTGGGTGATTCTTGGAGCAAAACCCGGTGCCCTTCTCTTAAGTGTCTCTATCTTCTGCTGTCTTCCTTAGCCTTGCCTTTGATAGGATAAACCTGGCTTGGCCTCCACTACAGCCTCCAGGCTGGGGGGTCACCTGTCGGCTGATTACCCCTTTTCTAGAGGTACTGCTATGGGTTCTGGCCCGGGGAGTTTACAACATTCCCTGGGCCTCAGTTTTTACTGTTTGGAGATGATCTTTGCACTCCTCCAGTCTCTAGGGACCGTCCCCTGTTGCAGCTTGATCCCTCCACCGGTGTTCTTGTGGAACAGGCCACCGCAGCTCTAAACTGCCCTGGACAGCTCTACAGACTACCCGTGGCCCTGCGACTCCTTCTGTTTTCTGCGTGGTGTCACCTGGACCCTCCGAGTCCCAGGATCTTCACCAGGAAGCGTCTCTTTCTTTCCTTTCAGCTCCTGACTGACTTGGAGCTTTCTTTCCTTTCTCTTCTCCTCCTTGCCTGCCTCCAGCAGGCCTCCTCCTCTTTCCCCACTCTCTCTTCACACACAGCTACATGCTGGCTCCTCACTCTCTCACTCCCTGAGGTAAACTGAAACTAACTTGACTTTCCTCTCTGTGTCTGCACTCTTGTGGCTCCTCCCACCTCCCCAGTTGCTAAGCTACCACCCTATGGGAGCAGAGATGGGTCTTACGGCCCCTCCCAGCATGCAGCATGGGAGGGCTTTCTGCCACTATCCCTGGTCCCAGTGTGTTCCTAGCAATGGGTGTAGTGTGGATTTACCAGGGGACCGGTGTTCACTCCCTTCCTCACCCAGAATGGGGCATCACACCGCTGATGGGGTGCAATGACCTGTGGCGACGGAAGCCTCAGGGGCGCCACAGGTTTCCTCCGGGTTCTCCATTTTCCTCCCACATTCCAAAGACATACTGATAGGGAATGTAGATTGCGCGCCCCAGTGGGGACAGTGATGCTAATGTCTGTAAAAAACTGTGGAATTAATAGCGCTATATAAATGAGTAAAAGAAATAAAAAGATGTTCATAATTTTAGTTATGTGTAATAATAATAATAATAATAATAATGTTTTATTTCTATAGCGCCAACATATTCCGCAGCGCTTTACAATTCAGAGGGGACATGTACAGACAATATGAAACAATACAAAATAACAAAATTAAAATACCAGGAGGAGTGAGGACCCTGCTCGCTGCTTACAGTCTATGAGGAAATAGGGGAGGCACAAAAGGTGAATGGGGGGAGAAAAGCTTGTCATATATGGTCCAGCCATCGATTTGTGTAATAGTGAGAAAAAGAATTGAATGTGCTTAGTAAAAATGTATTTAATAATTTGTACAAAAGTCTTTGTTAGTGATGAAGCTTCAAGAAGACTCCTCCTGTATGGAGAATTGAATCTCCTGCATTGCCCAGGTGTGATTTTGGCCCATTCATCCACACAAACACTCTTCACATCCTGCAGGTCCCGGCTCCTTCTATGAACTCTGAGCTGTAGTTCCTTCCATACATTTTCTAATGAATTTAGGTCGTTCACTTGGATGCTGCTCAGGGACTAATGTTAGGGGTACTTTGCATGCTGCGACAACGCTAGCCGATGATAGCGATGCCGAGCGCGATAGTCCCCGCCCCCTTTGCAGCTGCGATATCTTGTGATAGCTGCCGTAGTGAACATTATCTCGACGGCAGCTTCACACGCACTTACCTGCCCTGCGACGTCGCTGTGACTGCCGAAGAATCCCTCCTTCAAGAGGGAGGTGCGTTCGGCGTCACAGCGGCGTCACCACGACGTCACTAATCGGCCAGCCAATAGAAGCAGAGGGGCGGAGATGAGTGGAATGTAAATATCCCGCCCATCTTCTCCCTTCCGCATTGCCGGTGGACGGCGGGCGCAGGTAAGGAGATGTTTGTCGCTCCTGCGGCTTCACACACAGCGATGTGTGGAGCTGCAGGAACGACAAATAACATCGTACCTGTGGACGCACCGACATTTTGAAAATGAACAACGTGACACAGATCACCGATTTTTGACTGTTTCACGCTCGTTCATCTTCTCTCCTAGGCTTTACACATTGCGACGTCGTTACCGGCGCCGGATGTGCGTCACTTTCGATTTGACCCCAATGATATCGCAGTAGCGATGTCGCAACGTGCAAAGTACCCCTTAGTTTCTTAATCTTTGGTTTTTGATGTCCAATCTTGGGTCTGATCCTCTTCTAGCGACGATGTTCAGTGTTTAGTCTTCGGGTTCCTCTAATGACAATATGAGTTCAGATTCCTCTGGCACTGGTAGAAACCACTTAATATCAGAGTCCTAATTTCAAGTACCCTACCAATGTTCCCCCCAATCCTTAGTGAGTGATGTAATTACAGTCCATATATTAAAAGACTTGCTGTCTTCTGCCATTCTTAGTGCTGCTTCTGTCATTCTCTCCATCATGTGACTGTAAAGAGATGGACATATTGCCCACATTCTCCCTTGAAGACACAAGTACTATTATGATGTGAATTGTGACATTCGTTATTAGTGATAGAATGTATTTTGTCCAACAATAGAGAAAGTTAGGGTTAATGTTTGAGACTAGCCCAGAATGGGAGGGGCTGAAGTGAAGGGACAGAGACAGTTTCCTGCCAGGAGGATAGATAGGGCCAGCATACTGTAAGAGCAGACCTAAGGTCTGACTAGTGAGCTAGTCTCTATCATTGATCTTTCTAGCACCTGGTCCTGGACAACCAAAATCATCGAAGGCATGTGGCCTGCAAGGATGTGGTGCCCTTTAAGATGAAGGCCACAGACTCAGCCAGGACCTCCACCTTCATGTAACATGCCATGGCATAAGAGACAAAGACCTCGCCCACGATTGCCGCCCTGCGCCACTTTACATGACCACAGCTCTTTGCCAGCTCATACCATGGACTGTCATTTTCTCTCTTAATGTAAGTCTCATTCTGAGTCTCATAGATGTACGTTGAGAAAGTGACCTCGGTTCACACAGAAACAATTTGAGCCAACTGGTATTGTGGTGCAGACAAAGACAAGGTCAAGATACAAGCCGAGGGTCAGGATTCTAGGAGAGTACAAAAAGGATCCAGGGAGTAGGCGGGCACGTGGTCAGGAGGAAGTCCGAGGTCAGAAGTCAGGAGGTAACAACAAAAACAATGAGACAGGCAGAGAATAGTCAACAACAGTCCAGAGTCGAGAGCCAAGATTAGAACACTAAACACTACAGGAGCCGTGAGCACTACAGTAACCAGGAAGTACGACTGGCGACATTCCGGGCGAGTAATGAAGGAGACCAATCACCAGGAACGAGGAGCATCTGTGTAGGCACCTCCCAGGACCAGCGTAGAACCCAGAGCTGAGAGACAACCCGTCCATAGGTGTTCAAGACAAACAGCAGAGCCTCCAACCCGATGGAACGGCAAGTACCTACCGTGACAGTAGGAAGCAGTTTGCAGGGTCCTGTCCGGTGGCCACAGATCACTGACTTAGCCGCCGCTGGACCAGGGTCCTGCAAATCGATTTGCTCATTTCTTCTAGTGACTATGAGTTCCTGGATGACAGACCCTGCACACATCCCTCTTGTGGTTTGCTCATTAGCGCTTCATTACTGAGGGAAAAGAGACGTGAAGTCATGGAATCTAAGAGGGTGGATAATGTTGAGTGAAAATTGAGTGTTAAAGGAAATATTAGATTATAGTACGAGCAACCCCGGGAGAGTTATTCCATGGAGCATTCAGCCGCTCGCCTTCAGTGCAATTCTTCATTTTCCCCGTGGTTGCGCTTAAGAAAACTTAAAGGAGTTTTTGGAGATTTTACAAACGGTTAAATCTTGGTACGAACCGTGCGTGTTTCTCACAAAAACCTCAACTCCATTTCCCAGGCAGCATAGGGTTAACTAATTATAAACACATTTTGCCAAAGGCAACGAGAGGTGCCTTACCTAAAGACTAATGTTAAAATGTAACTTTTAATCTATGAATTAATAAAAAAGAAAGACCTATGGTTAAAAGCACAATGTGATGTCATTAGGTGGCGCAGGACATTACTTGCATGCAGTAAACGGAGAGGTAGTCAGACAAGCCGAGATCATAAACCAGGAGGACACGACAGTACACGGGGGGAGCAGACAGGGAGAAGGTCAAGATACAAGCCAAAGGTCAGGGTTCCAGGAGAGTACATACCAAAATACAGGGCGCAGACGGGGATGTGGTCAGGAGGAAGTCCAAGGTCAGAAGCCGGGAAGTCACAACAGAAACAGCGGAGTACAGGTAGAGATGGGTAAAAAACAGTCTGGAGTCGAGAGGCCAAGATCTGAGCACTAAGCACCACGGGAGCCAACAGCAAAACTGAAACCAGGAAGTACGACTGGCAGCGTCCTGAGCTAACACGCTCCCTAAAGAAGCAGAGCAATATCCGGGAACAAGAAGCATCTGCGTGAGCACCTCCCAGGACTAGTGTGGAATCCAGTGCTGTGAAACAACCAGCAGAGCATTCATCCTGCAAAACACTCTGCACCATAAGCAACATATACAAGCTCTGCAGGAGAGCATAGCAGACAATACAGAATGTTCTGCACATAGGAATCGTGACACACAGATAGCAGAGCGGTATATTTTGCAATCATTGTAGCCTCTATCCCCTGATGAAGCCTATCATGGTGAAACTTTCTTGGGAAGGCTAGTAGCTGAATATTTTTAAATAGGCAGATGCAGGGTAGGATCAATTGAATAGAGTGAATAGGAAGCAAGTGGTCAGTGGCCATATATGAATTGATTTCTTTTAGACTCCCTATATCATAGACATTTTTCAATCTTATAAGCCAATGGCTATGATATAGGGTGTGCGATCCCACAGAAAATGACTCGCTGTGCAATAATGCAAGGCACTTTCTTGTTTTTCCCTATCATTCCGGAATGATATAAATAAGTATATATAGGCCCTCTCTGGTCTCCACAAAACGCTCTGTTATCTATCCTACCCCGCGGGGTCTGTTAAATCTCAGAAAATGGCTCTATTGCGGTTTTGCCTAGCGGCTGCCCGAGCCATGGTCCCCAGACACTGGAGGTCCTCTCGTGCCCCCGCCTTGGATGAGTGGCTTGGGGAATGTGTCGCCCACCTGCAGCGGTCGCCCCAGGGACACCACTCCACCTTAGGGGACGCCACAGGGTCTTCACTTTGGTATTTCTGGCAACAGGTATGTGGGTTTTGTATATGTATAGGAGTCGTGACGCCACTCACGGTTTGCGGTCAGGGATATGGATGACCGCCACTGCTGGTTTAACGAGCGTCTGGGGCTGATGGAGTCTGGAGTCGGATGGTGTGGCCTCCCGTGAGTGAGGCTGGCCCCAGGGGCTCGGGTGTGTAGAAAAACAGGTTCCAGAATAACTCAGTCTCAGTCCGGAAAGTCTTTCAACTTGTTTTTACTCATTTTTGGATGTTTTGTGATGTACTCAGGCGATGCTGAGATTAGACCAGGAGAAACCAGGTATCCTTTAGGCCGGTCTAAGGGTAACCGTTAGCTCGCCTTCCTAGCACTTCTTGTTTCGGATAACCCCTGACTTGAAGTACCGTGGGATTCATCCAGGGAAGTCGCTACTGCCTTTTCTCCCCTTTTTGGCCCGTTTGCTGGCAGCGTGGACCAAGGAAGATGGCTCCAGGCTCGAACCTCCTTATGGGCCCCCTCGTTGCTGCTGAGGCTCGGACTCTAGTTGGTTGGTGAGGGACTTGTAGTTCCCCTCACCGGCAGGTTTAGCAGATCAATAAATGGACGTCTACTCTAGGGACCTGTTCCCTGTGCGTGCCTAGTCATCAAGTCCCCGTACTCGACCGACTGACTCCCTCAGCGTCTTTTTGACTGACTTGCTGGTGACCGTTCTCCCCCGCTAACGGCTACTACACGTTCAGGGTCTGACTAGAGTGTGCGCGCGCCTGCGTCTCCTAGCAACCGGCGCTCACTGCTACCAGATTGGCTCTCCTCCTACTTTCCTGACAGCCACTGCAACCTTAGCTTCTAGCCTCTCCGCTCCACCCCTTGCTGAGATGTGGAGGCAAGCCCCCTCTTGGGTCTGCCCAAGGGTCCCCTCTCGAGGTGTGGGAGACCTGGTTGCTATGTGTCTGTGCGTACACACCCTATTCCAGCCTTCAGGATTACCGGGAAGTACTGACCCAGCATGGGTGCAGTACTCAGTGGTGCCTGACCACGTCAGGGGCACCACAGGAGATGGCCTCCCTTTACAGAATGGAGAGTCTCACTGCTGATATTCAGGACGCTACTGAAAAATGTATTAAGATCTGGAGCCCATGGGTCCTTTTTTTGGATTCTCCGGACTTCAGGTCCCTCTTTGGGGCGAGTTGTGGCCCTACCTAGATCTTCCCTGCTAGTTACTCCCGGCACTTCCTTGCCCTTCCCCATGACCCGCTTCCCCTTCATTATTCACTTTGTCTACCTCCCTCTTTTTTCTATCTTTTTCTCTTTTCCTTCGACTGACCATTATGTGCCTCTATGGTATGAATGGTAAATCTTTGCTGTTTACGTTATAGTTTGTAGATTTTATACCTTTATAATGGTTCAGGCCAGATCGACATAAATGTTCTTAAATGTTCTTTATTGTAACAAACTGTATATGGCTACAACCATGCAAAGCCTTTCATGTTTCATTGCCTTTTTTTTTTTATTTTGTCTTTATTTGTGGGTTTGCCTTGGTCTGCTGCCCTGCTTATTGTAACCAACCTTAAAGGGAACCTGTCAGCAGAAATTTTGCTCTAAACCTAAAAGTTTCCCCTTCTGCAGCTCGTGGGCTGCATTCTAGCAAGGTTCCTATAGTTTTTGTTCCCCCTTTTAGACCAAATTAAATACTTTATAAAGTTGTACCTTTTGGTATGCAAATCTTCTAAATTATCCATGGGGGCGGGCTGTCTGGTGTCCGTTACTGTCCCTCCGGCCGATTTACGCCGTCCCCCAACGCTCCATTTCATACTTCAGGACGCCGCCCAGTGCGCCCGTGGTCCCGCGCATGCACCGTGCGACTGTACCGGGACTGTGCACTGTGTGCACAGTGTGACCGCTGGTGACGTGCTGCGAAGGCACGAGATTATGGGCATCATATGGGCACGAGATTATGATTGTCATCAGCTAGTGCCCGTCCATAATCTCGTGCCTGCCCTTTCCCCTCTGCCTCCAGCGTTCTGCGCAAGCGCTGGAAAGATGACCCGACGTCACCTCTCGTAACCAGTGGTGTCCTGCTCCGCTCCTCCCATCTATTTTCTGCTCCAGGGCAAGATGGGAAAGAGGTGACGTCGGGTCATCTGGCCAGCGCTTGCGCAGAATGCTGGAGGCAGAGGGGAAAGCGCGGGCACGAGATTATGGGCGGGGACCGCCCATAATCTCGTGCCTGCGCAACACATCAACAGCGGTCACACTGTGAACACAGTGCACAGTCCCGGTACAGTCGCACGGCGCATGCGCGGGACCACGGGCGCACTGGGTGGCGTCCTGAAGTATGAAATGGAGCGTTGGGGGACAGCGTAAATCGGCAGGAGGGACAGTAACAGATACCAGACAGCCGCCCCCATGGATAATTTAGAAGATTTGCATACCAAAAGGTACAAGTTTATAAAGTACTAGCTGTACTACCCGGCTTCTCCCGGGTTAATAACTGCTGTTAACAAAATAGAATGTATTAACAAAAATGTATTCTGCACACAAAAACCACAATACAAATAGGTGTGTTTTAAGGCGATTATGTGGCGAGGTTGGTGTATGTGTGGTGAGATGTGTGCTGAGGGTGGTATATGTGTTCAAGCACGTGGTAGTGTGTGGTGCATTTTGTGTGTGTGTTCATATCCCCGAGTGTGGTGAGTATCCCATGTCGGGGCCCCACATTAGAAAATAACTGCTGTTAACAAAATAGAATGTATTAACAAAAATGTATTCTGCACACAAAAAACACAAAACAAATAGATATAAATGTAATTATGTCTGTCTTCCCGTCTGTATATATCTCTGTCTCTCTCTTTGTCTGTCTCTTTCCCTGTCTGTCTCTGACTGTCTGTCTCTTTCTCCATCTGTCTCAATCTCTTTCCCTGTCTGTCTATCTATTTCTTTCCCTGTCTATCTGTCACTTTCCCTGTCTGTCTCTTTCCCTCTCTTTCCGTCTGTCTCTTTCCCTCTGTCTCTTTCCCCGTGTCTGTCTCTTACCCTGTCTGTCTCTTTCCCTTTCTTTCCCTGTCTGTCTGTTTCCCTGTGTCTGTCTCTTTGTGTCTGTCTCTTACCTTGTCTATGTCTGTTTCTTACCCTGTCTGTGTCTGCCTCTTTCCCTGTCTGTCTCTTTGTGTCTGTCTCTTACCCTGTCTATGTCTGTTTCTTTCCCTGTCTGTGTCTGCCTCTTTCCCTGTCTGTGTCTGTCTCTTTCCCTGGCTGCATTGTGACACGCCAACATTCCATATAAGGGCGTGGCTGCACATTCTTCTGAAGTTCTGGCTGCACTGTGGCTCCCAGGTCCATTCGCTTTAATGGAGGCAGGTTTTTTGGCGAATAACTGTAAAGAGCGGGGTTAAAATTTCCCCTCGAAACATAGCCTATGACGCTCTCGGGGTCCAGAAGTGTGAGTGTGCAAAATTTTGTGGCTGTAGCTGCAACGGTGCGGATGCCAATCCCGGACATACACACACACGCACAGCTTTATATTATATATATATATATATATGATGTATATATATATATATATATATATATATATATATATATGCAAGAATGATAAAAAAAAAAAACGAAAATTTCATGTATCCTGAAAGCAACATTTTGTATACCGGGTAATGAACTGGGAGAAATGTCCTGATCTTGAAGCAGTAAAGGAAATCTCCGGTGATTTCAGCTATACAAACAGAAGTGAAATGAATGGGAATGAAGACGCTCCTCGCTGCTGTATTCCTGATATCTCCTGCCAGGAGCGCACAATACCTGCACTAAGACGTTTACTTTGTGAATACCTTTCGTCTGCTGACTTGGCAAATAACAGATCTGTTCATTTCTTACAGACTTCCGCCGACGTTACAAAAATATTCTAATAGGTTTCCTGGCTTCCTGCGGGTTGGCCGTCCTCTGGATTTGTATCTGTCTGGATTGTAGACTCTCTAAGGGGCAATTTTCGTAACGAGTTCTGGAATCGCTGCCACCGTCATACTTTGTTATATACATTTTATCCTCCAATTGAATCTGTAAAAGGATTGTCCAAAATCTGCCCGGCGGAGAAGATGATCGCAGCAGGTGCGACTGCTGAAACCCTCAGCAATCAGCTGTCATGGCCAAAGGAAGACGCGGGATCGCATATTTGTAGTGACAGCTATGCAAATGAAAGGGAATCGATGTAATAGAAGGTCGTGCGGAGTCTGCAGGTAGGGTCGTTCCGATCTTACTAAAGGTGCGTGCCCATGAGCAGGGCTTGCAGCGTTTTGGATGCAGCATGTTTTTGCTACATCCAAACGCTGCTGTGATGACTGTCACAAGGTGGCGCTAAACACTACTTGTATACAGTAAATGGAGAGGTAGTCAGACAGGCCGAGACCATAAACCAGGAGGTCACGACACTACACAGGGGCAGACAGAGATGAGGTCAAGATACAAGCTGAAGATCAGGGTTCCAGAACAGCACCTACAAAATAAAAGGAGAACGCGGGGATGTGGTCAGGAGGAAGTCTGAGGTCAGAAGCCGGGAAATCACAACAGAAACAGGGGAGGACAGGCAAAGACGGGTAAACAACAATCCGGAGTCGAGAGAGCAAGACCAGAACAGGGAGTATCTTGGAAGCCAACAGCACAACTGAAACCAGGAAGTACAACTGGCGGCATCCTGAGCTAACACGCTCCCTAATGAAGCAGAGCAATCACCAGGAACGAGAAGCATCTGAGAGAGCACTTCCCAGGACCAGCATGAAACAACCAACAGAGCATTCATACTGCAAAATGCTCTGCACCATAAGCAAAAATTTCAAGGGCTCTGCAGGAGAGCATAGCAGAACAATGCAGAGTGTTCTGCACATAGGAATCATGACAGCTATGTTGTGCAGTACAAGAACAGTGGATGAGGTTTCTAAAAATCTTATGCCCACTGTGCTTCTGTTCTCTGCGGTGCAGCATTCCGGGCTGCATCATGTCAGTTTATGCTGCGGAGACGCGAGTGTTCTCTGCATGGAGAATAGAACTAAAGTCCGCAGCGGCCTGAACCCTGATTGTGGGAACAGGCAGCTGCAGCCTCTTGTGGACAGCACTCGCGACTCCACTGGAGAGGACACGCTGCGTCCAAGACACAGCATGATCGGATCGTGGGCACGTACCCGAGGGCTCGTTTGGACATACATTTATTTTCAAAACAGTCCTAGTTTCATCAGCCATTTTTGTTCAGAATTTTTCCAGATTTTCATCCGAGTTTGGTCCAAGTTTCATCAGCTTTTCTTGGATGAAAAAAAAAAAAGTTTCTATACCTTCTCCAATCTAGCAATTGGTGAATATCGGCATGACATCTAAGGCTATCTGCCCACGAGACAACGTACCCACGGATTTTGCCCCAGGTTTCCCGCAGATGCGCCCCGGAATCCGCAGCTATCCATTTCCACGGGATTTCAGTATTTTTGTTGCGGTAAACTTGAGTGCGGAAATACTTGCGGAATTCCCGCCCTGTATCTCCATAGTGGAGGAGCTGGAATTCCGCAGATATTTCCGCATGAATAATTGACATGCCATCACGTGCGCCTGCGAGAAATCCGCAGCATATTCCGCAGCTGCACATACCGCACCATTGATACAGCACTCCCCAAATCCCATAGTACAACATCAGGAGTGTCTGTACTTGCGTAAACCTGCGGGTTTATCTGGAAAATCAAGATAAATTTGTGGGTTTTCCCCAGCAAAATCCGTGGGTACGTTGTGGGTACGACGGCCGTTTCGCCTAATCAGCCATGGACCCGTGGAAGCCTGATTAGGTGAAACGGACGTCGTCCTATGCTTGGGAGCCAGCTCACAGTGCGTCTCCGGCTTTTTACCCTGCACCGCTAAATAAATCCTATTCCTGCACAGTGGACGGAGTGCGGTCCTTCATTCTTCTCTCCAGTTCACGTTGTCCCGTGGGCCCATGGCCTTTATTGCTGTCCAATTTTTCGTGGACCTATAGACTCGCATTGCTGATTTTGATCCAAAACTGGAATCAATATTGGACGGCTCTGGAATTTGTGAGGACCACTCAATCTACAAAAAATTGGCCATGTGAATAGTGCTATACTAGGAACAAGAGTGATCCGGCGTCTCAATGAGCTCTTATAAGGCTGGTGTATTTGGAGTACAATCTAAGCCTAAATTCACACATCCAGTGATCATTCAGCCATTGGCAAAAAAAAAAAAATGTGCAAACAACTTTTTTGAATGTTTTTAAATTATTTTTACCGGATCAATTTTTTTTTTTTTAACATTAGAGTCTATGGAAAACTGATCTGTTAACGGATTGCAATTTATCTTCCATTTGTAATGGATCCTGTAAGAAAAAAACAGATCCATTACAAATGCAAGAAAATGGATGACAAAATAGCAAAAAAAAGTGAAACGTCGAGGAGATAAGCATTATGCAGATGTCACACACGTACCTGGTAAAACCCCAGAAGATATAACAACACACAGGGGTCACGATACAACGGAGGTCCCTGCCGCTAGGGAGAGGGGTGAGGGGGCACCTCCTGAACTCACCTCAAGCTGACTCCTGAGCTCCCTAGCATCCCTATACAAATTCTTGCAACCTGTCGTCGAGCCAAATACCTTAGGCCCTCTGCTAGCCCTGCACTCACCCTGGCTAATGAGCAGGCAGATGAGATCACTAGACTCGCCACTACAATACAGAAACAAAAGAGAAGGAATACAAACAGGGGAAATAGTCATGCAAAGGAAAAGACACTCCAGGCGGCTTCAAACTTCAGTGCAGCAAACACCATTGCTGCACACAACACGACAGACTTCTTCCAGAGCAGACTCCTTCCAATGTGGACCACATAGAAATGAGGGATTCAGATTTTATCACATGCATCATGTGAGCAGATCCCATGACTTACATAGGGAAGGGGAGTGATCCCAAAGAGCCACACCTGAGATTGGCAGCTACAGCCAGCAGCCAGGCAGGAAGGGTGCTTAACCCTTACAGCACCACAAGCAAGATGTTATCAAATAACAGTAGTGAACTTGCCAGCGGCGAGGCGTTGTGACCTTCTGACACCAGGTTCACTCGTGGTCTCCCCCGGGAGAGATACACTCATGACAGCAAGTTTGTCAACTGTTTGATGCCAAAAATATGTATTTTTTTTAAATTTGGTGTAAACGCTGCTGCTCTCCTGTTTCTCTTTTGATCCTTCTCCTCTCTGTTACTGAGATATGGCCTCTTCTTCAGGTTATGTAAATCCTGACTTTTTAGCCAAATGGGCGTGGTCTTCTTCATTGGCGACTTTCTTTTTTTCAATATCTCATGAATGGAGAGGAGCAGGAACAAAAGAAAACTGTCAGATATGGGAAAACAGCAGCATTTACACCAGGTTAAAAATAATTACCTATTTATAGCAAGTGACGGGTTCTCCTTAAACTCGTTCAGCCGGTAACTGAAGGTCTTTATTTGGGTCATATGTAAATTTAAGAGAATCGCTGTTTTGATACAAACATTCTGCACTTCAAAGGGAATCTGTCAGCAGAAAATGACTGCTCAAACCCAGCACAAGCTCCCAGTGCCCTCTTGGTGTGACTGAGCAGATCAGAGCACCGTCCCACCTACTTGTTTCGCACCTTTCTCTTCCTTGATTGACATTTGTGGCTTTAGAGGAGTCCAAAAAGGGCGGAAATCGAGAACAAGTAGATGGGAAGGTGCACAGAACTGTGCCGCCAATTAAATAGTGCACTGAACTGTGCCGCCAATTAAAGGGTGCACCCAGAGTCTGTGCTTGGTTTGAACAGTCATCTTGTGCTGACAGTCAGAATCGCTTTTTGTCACAGGTGCCCTACTGAGAAGCACAAAATCAATGGATTTTCAGATCTTCCAAATCCCCCAAACCCACATTTGGGTGTCTTATGCCTTATTACAGAGGTTTTCTTTCCTGAAAGTTCTTTTTCTATAAGAGCATACTATAGCGCCCCTGAGGCTTCAGTCGCCACAGGGTACTGCATCTCACCAGAGGTGCGGTACTCATCCTGGGTAAGGAGGAGGTCGGTGCCGGTTCACAACATCCATCACCACACATAAGCCAGTTGCCCACTCACCGGGACGGGGATAGGGTAGGGTCATTTAGGATGGTCACCATATTGTCTGGGGCCTCCCACCCACTAACTATGGGGCTCGAGTAGGCAGGGCGACTGATCTGGGGAGCAGGAGCCACACACACACTAATTCAGTCAGGTCACCACTGGGAACGAAGTGACGCAGGAGAATACGGTCGCTGAGGGGAGAGGAGAGCTGATAGCTCCCTCAGGACCGGTGCACATCTCAGGGTACGGAGCCCTAGGCTGGTGGACACTTCACGGCCTGCCAGCAGAATCCACTGGGCAGAGGATTTCACGTCTTCTGGCCCATAACAGTGCCCGGGGCAAAGCAGCATGTAGAGCCAGGAGCCATGACCATAGGGCGGCCCATCAGCGCTGCCTGCTAGACGGGACAGGGAACATAACCACCCCCAGGACCGAGGTCCCTGTGTAGCTTCAAGTCGCAGGGACTCACACAACAGAGCGCAGGGAGGAAGGACTCACGAAGTATCCCACCGGTACCAGCCCCCGAACTATCCGGGATCGTCTGGAGCCAATCACAGCGGAGTCTGGCAGTCCAACGACAGGAGCAACTCAGTGAGTAAACACCTTAAACGGCAACCGCTGTGTCGTCTAATTCTTCCCGTGCTCCCCACACTGGGGTGGACTACGACCCCCAACATCCTCCTTGGGGCCTAGCTCTACCTGTGGAGCGCTGCAACATCTGAGCTGCGTTACCATCTGCCCCAGCAGAGACTTTCCGCAGCTGCGGCTCCCACTATAGCCACATACCACAGGTGGCGTCACGAAAGACAACTATTCCCATCATCACCATCATCCCCTCCATCATTTTGGTTGACACTGCAGGATCACGGAGCCGGGCCAGGCCACTGTGACAACCCAAACCCCCCAGAACCGGCCCAGTGACGAGTACTTCCCAAGACCCCGCGGGCGCGTCAATACCATACCTACCGGTTGCTCCACGTGGCGGGACATGTGCACGGTGTGTACCACGCCTTGTCGGCACACAGGGCATCTCCAGATTGACACTGACACATTGTTCCTTTTTTTTGGGAAGAAAAATCTTTTTATAAAATCCTCTTGAAAATGTTGTAGTTAACTTTTTTACTTTGCCGCTGATTCTGAACAACGGAAGGAGTCATCGGAGTGAGTTTTCAAAGAGGCGCGTTACGTTAATGTACCGTACCGTCTCATAGCCAAAATGCCGCACATACCACTAGGAATAGAATGGCGGAAAAGAGGAATCAAAGAAAAGTAGAAAGATGGGATTAAAGATGACAGCCCCCCCCCCCCCCCCGCCCACCATCACACCACACCGCCTCCTATAGATCACAAAGATGAAATGTTTCAGGAAATTAATTGTGTCCTCCGGGGAGCGGTGATCACGCTGAGTGACAGGTGCTATACTGTGCACCGGATCACAGATCTCTCAGTATTTCAGTTCTGAAGACTTTAATGTAAGGAATCCCAATAAAGCAGCTGCATCTTATAAATAGTGAGAATACTGGAGACTTACAGGAGGGTCAGGTTCTACGGGACTTACAGATGTGTGCGGAGCTGTGGAGGGAGACGAGACACTGACCGGCGGCTGCTGCAGTCACTCTATACTCACTATACCTTGTCCTATAATGGCCTAAGAGGAAGGAGTCTTCTGGGATCATCACACGAGATAAAGACTGTGAGCAGCCGAAATCTGCAGGTCACTCTCACTCTCTCTGCAGGTCACTCTCACTCTCTCTGCAGGTCACGCTCACTCTCTCTGCAGGTCACTCTCACTCTCTCTGCAGGTCACACTCACTCTCTCTGCAGGTCACTCTCACTCTCTCTGCAGGTCACTCTCACTCTCTCTGCAGGTCACTCTCACTCTCTCTGCAGGTCACGCTCACTCTCTCTGCAGGTCACCCTCACTCTCTCTGCAGGTCACCCTCACTCTCTCTGCAGGTCACCCTCACTCTCTCTGCAGGTCACGCTCACTCTCTCTGCAGGTCACGCTCACTCTCTCTGCAGGTCACTCTCACTCTCTCTGCAGGTCACGCTCACTCTCTCTGCAGGTCACCCTCACTCTCTCTGCAGGTCACTCTCACTCTCTCTGCAGGTCACCCTCACTCTCTCTGCAGGTCACGCTCACTCTCTCTGAAGGTCACGCTCACTCTCTCTGCAGGTCACTCTCACTCTCTCTGCAGGTCACTCTCACTCTCTCTGCAGGTCACCCTCACTCTCTCTGCAGGTCACTCTCACTCTCTCTGCAGGTCACCCTCACTCTCTCTGCAGTTCACTCTCACTCTCTCTGCAGGTCACTCTCACTCTCTCTGCAGGTCACTCTCACTCTCTCTGCAGGTCACTCTCACTCTCTCTGAAGGTCACGCTCACTCTCTCTGCAGGTCACTCTCACTCTCTCTCTGCAGGTCACTCTCACTCTCTCTGCAGGTCACGCTCACTCTCTCTGCAGGTCACTCTCACTCTCTCTGCAGGTCACTCTCACTCTCTCTGCAGGTCACGCTCACTCTCTCTGCAGGTCACCCTCACTCTCTCTGCAGGTCACTCTCACTCTCTCTCTGCAGGTCACTCTCACTCTCTCTGCAGGTCACGCTCACTCTCTCTGCAGGTCACCCTCACTCTCTCTGCAGGTCACTCTCACTCTCTCTCTGCAGGTCACTCTCACTCTCTCTGCAGGTCACGCTCACTCTCTCTGCAGGTCACTCTCACTCTCTCTGCAGGTCACTCTCACTCTCTCTGCAGGTCACGCTCACTCTCTCTGCAGGTCACCCTCACTCTCTCTGCAGGTCACCCTCACTCTCTCTGCAGGTCACCCTCACTCTCTCTGCAGGTCACTCTCACTCTCTTTGCAGTTCACACTCACTCTCTCTGCAGGTCACTCTCACTCTCTCTGCAGGTCACTCACTCTCTCTGCAGGTCATGCTCACTCTCTCTGCAGGTCACCCTCACTCTCTCTGCAGGTCACCCTCACTCTCTCTGCAGGTCACTCACTCTTTCTGCAGGTCACTCTCACTCTCTTTGCAGTTCACACTCACTCTCTCTGCAGGTCACTCACTCTTTCTGCAGGTCACTCTCACTCTCTTTGCAGGTCACTCTCACTCTCTCTGCAGATTACTCTCACTCTCTCTGCAGGTCACGCTCATTCTCTCTGCAGGTCACTCTCACTCTCTCTGCAGGTCACCCTCACTCTCTCTGCAGGTCACTCTCACTCTCTCTGCAGGTCACGCTCACTCTCTCTGCAGGTCACTCTCTCTGCAGGTCACTCTCACTCTCTCTGAAGGTCACGCTCATTCTCTCTGCAGGTCACTCTCACTCTCTCTGCAGGTCACGCTCACTCTCTCTGCAGGTCACTCTCACTCTCTCTGCAGGTCACGCTCACTCTCTCTGCAGGTCACGCTCACACTCTCTCTGCAGGTCACGCTCACTCTCTCTGCAGGTCACGCTCACTCTCTCTGCAGTCACGCTCACTCTCTCTGCAGGTCACGCTCACTCTCTCTGCAGGCCACTCTCACTCTCTCTGCAGGTCACGCTCACTCTCTCTGCAGGTCACTCTCACTCTCTCTGAAGGTCACGCTCATTCTCTCTGCAGGTCACTCTCACTCTCTCTGCAGGTCACTCTCACTCTCTCTGCAGGTCACTCACTCTTTCTGCAGGTCACTCACACTCTCTCTGCAGGTCACTCTCACTCTTTCTGCAGGTCACTCTCACTCTCTCTGCAGGTCACTCACTCTTTCTGCAGGTCACTCTCACTCTCTCTGAAGGTCACGCTCATTGTCTCTGCAGGTCACCCTCACTCTCTCTGCAGGTCACTCTCACTCTCTCTGAAGGTCACGCTCACTCTCTCTGCAGGTCACACTCACTCTCTCTGCAGGTCACTCACTCTTTCTGCAGGTCACCCTCACTCTCTCTGCAGGTCACTCTCACTCTCTCTGCAGGTCACGCTCACTCTCTCTGCAGGTCACTCTCACTCTCTCTGAAGGTCACGCTCATTCTCTCTGCAGGTCACTCTCACTCTCTCTGAAGGTCACCCTCACTCTCTCTGCAGGTCACCCTCACTCTCTCTGCAGGTCACTCACTCTTTCTGCAGGTCACTCTCTCTGCAGGTCACGCTCACTCTCTCTCTGCAGGTCACGCTCATTCTCTCTGAAGGTCACGCTCACTCTCTCTGCAGGTCACGCTCACTCTCTCTGCAGGTCACGCTCACTCTCTCTCTGCAGGTCACTCTCACTCTCTTTGCAGTTCACACTCACTCTCTCTGCAGGTCACGCTCATTCTCTCTGCAGGTCACTCTCACTCTCTCTGCAGGTCACTCTCACTCTCTCTGCAGGTCACGCTCACTCTCTCTGAAGGTCACGCTCATTCTCTCTGCAGGTCACTCTCACTCTCTCTGCAGGTCACGCTCACTCTCTCTGCAGGTCACTCTCACTCTCTCTGCAGGTCACTCTCACTCTCTCTGCAGGTCACGCTCACTCTCTCTGCAGGTCACGCTCATTCTCTCTGCAGGTCACGCTCACGCTCTCTGCAGGTCACGCTCACTCTCTCTGCAGGTCACTCTCACTCTCTCTGCAGGTCACGCTCACTCTCTCTGCAGGTCACGCTCACTCTCTCTGCAGGTCACTCTCACTCTCTCTGCAGGTCACGCTCACTCTCTCTGAAGGTCACGCTCATTCTCTCTGCAGGTCACTCTCACTCTCTCTGCAGGTCACTCACTCTTTCTGCAGGTCACTCTCACTCTCTCTGCAGGTCACTCTCACTCTTTCTGCAGGTCACTCTCACTCTCTCTGCAGGTCACTCACTCTTTCTGCAGGTCACTCTCACTCTCTCTGAAGGTCACGCTCATTCTCTCTGCAGGTCACTCTCACTCTTTCTGCAGGTCACTCTCACTCTCTCTGAAGGTCACGCTCACTCTCTCTGCAGGTCACCCTCACTCTCTCTGCAGGTCACTCTCACTCTCTCTGAAGGTCACGCTCACTCTCTCTGCAGGTCACACTCACTCTCTCTGCAGGTCACCCTCACTCTCTCTGCAGGTCACTCACTCTTTCTGCAGGTCACCCTCACTCTCTCTGCAGGTCACTCTCACTCTCTCTGCAGGTCACGCTCACTCTCTCTGCAGGTCACTCTCACTCTCTCTGAAGGTCACGCTCATTCTCTCTGCAGGTCACTCTCACTCTCTCTGCAGGTCACGCTCACTCTCTCTGCAGGTCACCCTCACTCTCCCTGCAGGTCACCCTCACTCTCTCTGCAGGTCACTCACTCTTTCTGCAGGTCACTCTCTCTGCAGGTCACGCTCACTCTCTCTCTGCAGGTCACGCTCATTCTCTCTGAAGGTCACGCTCACTCTCTCTGCAGGTCACGCTCACTCTCTCTGCAGGTCACGCTCACTCTCTCTCTGCAGGTCACTCTCACTCTCTTTGCAGTTCACACTCACTCTCTCTGCAGGTCACGCTCATTCTCTCTGCAGGTCACTCTCACTCTCTCTGCAGGTCACTCTCACTCTCTCTGCAGGTCACGCTCACTCTCTCTGAAGGTCACGCTCATTCTCTCTGCAGGTCACTCTCACTCTCTCTGCAGGTCACTCTCACTCTCTCTGCAGGTCACGCTCACTCTCTCTGAAGGTCACGCTCATTCTCTCTGCAGGTCACTCTCACTCTCTCTGCAGGTCACGCTCACTCTCTCTGCAGGTCACGCTCACTCTCTCTGCAGGTCACCCTCACTCTCTCTGCAGGTCACTCTCACTCTCTCTGCAGGTCACGCTCACTCTCTCTGAAGGTCACGCTCATTCTCTCTGCAGGTCACTCTCACTCTCTCTGCAGGTCACTCTCACTCTCTCTGCAGGTCACGCTCACTCTCTCTGAAGGTCACGCTCATTCTCTCTGCAGGTCACGCTCACGCTCTCTGCAGGTCACGCTCACTCTCTCTGCAGGTCACTCTCACTCTCTCTGCAGGTCACCCTCACTCTCTCTGCAGGTCACTCTCACTCTCTCTGCAGGTCACGCTCACTCTCTCTGCAGGTCACGCTCACTCTCTCTGCAGGTCACGCTCAATCTCTCTGCAGGTCACTCTCACTCTCTCTGCAGGTCACCCTCACTCTCTCTGCAGGTCACTCACTCTTTCTGCAGGTCACTCTCACTCTCTTTGCAGTTCACACTCACTCTCTCTGCAGGTCACGCTCATTCTCTCTGCAGGTCACTCTCACTCTCTCTGCAGGTCACTCTCACTCTCTCTGCAGGTCACGCTCACTCTCTCTGAAGGTCACTCTCACTCTCTCTGCAGGTCACGCTCACTCTCTCTGCAGGTCACTCTCACTCTCTCTGCAGGTCACGCTCACTCTCTCTGCAGGTCACGCTCACTCTCTCTGCAGGTCACGCTCACTCTCTCTGCAGGTCACTCTCACTCTCTCTGCAGATCACTCTCACTCTCTCTGCAGGTCACTCTCATTCTCTCTGCAGGTCACGCTCACTCTCTCTGCAGGTCACGCTCACTCTCTCTGCAGGTCACGCTCACTCTCTCTGCAGGTCACGCTCAATCTCTCTGCAGGTCACTCTCACTCTCTCTGCAGGTCACCCTCACTCTCTCTGCAGGTCACTCACTCTTTCTGCAGGTCACTCTCACTCTCTTTGCAGTTCACACTCACTCTCTCTGCAGGTCACGCTCATTCTCTCTGCAGGTCACTCTCACTCTCTCTGCAGGTCACTCTCACTCTCTCTGCAGGTCACGCTCACTCTCTCTGAAGGTCACGCTCATTCTCTCTGCAGGTCACTCTCACTCTCTCTGCAGGTCACGCTCACTCTCTCTGCAGGTCACTCTCACTCTCTCTGCAGGTCACGCTCACTCTCTCTGCAGGTCACGCTCACTCTCTCTGCAGGTCACGCTCACTCTCTCTGCAGGTCACTCTCACTCTCTCTGCAGATCACTCTCACTCTCTCTGCAGGTCACTCTCATTCTCTCTGCAGGTCACGCTCACTCTCTCTGCAGGTCACTCTCACTCTCTCTGCAGGTCACTCTCACTCTCACTGCAGGTCACTCTCACTCTCTCTGCAGGTCACGCTCACTCTCTCTGCAGGTCAAGCTCACTCTCTCTGCAGGTCACTCTCACTCTCTCTGCAGGTCACTCTCACGCTCTCTGTAGGTCACACTCTCTCTGTGTCTCTCCCACTTTCTCCCTCCCTCTTTCCCCCTCCATCTCTGTCTCTTACTTCCTCCCTCTCTCACATCCCCTCCCTCTCTCTCCCTCCATCTCTCTCCCCCTCTCTCTCCATCTCTCATTCTCTTCTGTCCTCCCCTATCTCTCCCTCTCTCATTCTTTCACATTCTCTCCATCTTTCTCGCCCCCCTGTCTCCATACCTATCTCCCCCCCCTTAACATCCCCTTCATCTCTCTCTATCCCCCTCTCTCCCCCTCTATCTCGCCCTCACATCCCCTCCATCTCTCCCTACCCCCTCTCTCCATCCCTCTCTCTCTATCTTGCCCCCCTCTCTCTCTCATTCTCTCACATCCTCTTCCACCCCCCTCTCTCCATCCCTCTCTCTCTGTATCTCTCCCGCTCTCATTCTCTCATATCCCCTCTCGCTCACTTTCCCTCTCTCATTCTCTCACATCCCCTCCATCTCTCTCCCCCCTCCTCTCTCTGTCTCTCCCTCTTTCACATCCCCTCCCTCTCTCATTCTCCCATATTCTCGACATCTCTCTCTCTCCCTTCTACATCTCTTTTCCCCTCTCCCTCCCGCTCTCTCTCTGTGTCGCTCCCGCCCATTCTCTCACATCTCCTCTATCTCTCTTCTCCCCCTCCTTCTTTCTCACATTCTCTCCATCTCTCTCTCCCTCCCTTTCGCCCCCCCTCTCGCTGTCTCTTCTCGCTGTCTCTCCCTCCCCTCTCTTTGTCTCTCCCTCTCTTCTTGTCTCTTCCTCTTTCTCTTCTTCTCTTCTCCATCATTTTTTAATCTCTGTCCCGCTCTCCACCACTTTCTCCCTTTCATTTTTCTTTCTCTATCTTTCATTCATTCTCTCTCCCTTTCTTTTTCTCCTTTCTTTTTTTCTCTGCTTCCAGTCTTTCTCTTTTTTTCTTTCTCTCTGTTTTTCTTTTCTCTTTTTCTTCCCTTGCTTTCATTCATTCTTTCTGTCTCTCTTTCTCTTTCCCTTCCCTTTTTTTGTTCCTCTCTTCACCCATCTGTCCCACTATCTCTTCCTCTCTCCGTGACCGCCCCGGGGTTAAGAGGTCAGCGTCAGGTGCAGCCCAGTACACCCCCCCCAACCTCACCTCCCCCCCCCACCCTCCCCCCCCCGGTCTCCAGCCCTGGTGGTCCCGTCACCTCTTGCCCCCCCCCCCCCCGCTTGAAGCTCTGATATACGGACACTATAGGTTTAGTGCAGGCGTTGCCACGGTGGCTCTTGCTGGATGATATATATATTTGCGGAGTCTTCGCACCATTTTCGCCCTCCCCTGACGCGTTTCAATCCACCGAACATTCCCTGTTATTTTCACTGCGAAGCCAAAACTAAATGTGAAAATTTGCACCAAAATATAAATGCGTTTTTCACCAGGTTGAGGCTTGTTCACACTAGTAAGAGACAATTGCTTCAGTTTAACCATTTCTATGCCGCTGTCCATCTCTCATCCACACTCTGCCTCCTCCTGCGGCACCGGTGCCTGTGTGTGGGGGAATCTCAGCATCACTCACGCGTTTTTTCTGCGCCATTTCAGAATATTTCGCAAGTCTCAGGAACTGCCCGGACACAAACAGTTAACCGCACAGCTGCTTCAGCGCCAACACGTGTTCAACAACAGAGGGGCGTGTCGTGTGGGCGTGGTCAGCGCGTGGTGGGCGGGGCTCGCACGCATTATCTGCGCACGGGAAGCGACGTGTTGGGCAGCTGGCTGGTGCGGGGCGGAGTCTAGGTAGGAGGGCGTGGCTATCGCGGCGCTGGTTCTCGCGAGTGTGTCCGGGCTGCACTCCGCCTCCTCACTCGGCGCCTCAGGGTGAGAGGAGCTCCCGGTCCGGGGAGACGCGGCTGCAGGAGCAGCACAGGGGAGGGGAGGAAGGAGCCAGTCCGCCGGCCTGCTCACCGCCGCGGCTGTGTGCGCTGCCCCGGGGGCCGCAGGGACCGTGCACCTCCACAGGGAGCGCCCCGGTGAGTAGGAATGTGACGAGCCTCGGTGTGAGGGGTCCAGGGGCTGCCGGGACGGGGGGCGGCGGGGCCTTGTCCTGTGACTTGCAGATTGCACACCGAAACGTGTGTCCTGCTGGGGAGGAGGGAGCAGAGGCTGAGCCGGGGTGTAAGAGGGGGATAGAGGCTGTGCCCGGAGAAAAAGGGGGGCGCGCGATAGAGAGCCTGTACCGGGAGAATGGGGGGGGGGGGGATAGAGAGGCTGAGCTGGGAGAGTAGAGGGGTGGGGGGGATAGATGATGTGCTGGGAGAATAGGGGGGGGGGATGTAGAGGCTGTACCTTGAGAATAGGGGGGGGGGGGTTATGTGGCCCGGAGAACGAGGGGGATAGAGAGGCTGAGCTGGGAGAGTAGAGGGGGGGGGATAGAGCATGTGCGGGGAGAATAGGGGGGGGGGATAGAGAGGCTGAGCTGGGGAATAAGAGGGATAGAGGCTTGTGCCTGGAGAAAAAGGGGGGGGGATAGAGAGCCTGTACCGGGAGAATAGAGGGGGGGGGGATAGAGAGGCTGGGAGAGTAGAGAGGGGATAGAGGACGTGTTGGGAGA
>NC_134363.1:157429915-157502653 GCF_048569485.1 Anomaloglossus baeobatrachus | reverse complement strand
TGTCCCTTGTGAACAAGATGGTGGGGCATAGAGGGGCTGAGTGCTGGGAGAATACAGGGGGGATAGCAGGCTGTTCTGGAGAGAAGGGGGGGGTGGGAGAGCCTGGAGGACAGGGGGCTAGAGATACTGTTCCTGCAGTTCATGGGGGTGTAGAGGTTCTACCTGGAGAGAGAGTACTAGAGCTGGGGGTGGGATGTAGAGGCTGTACCTGGAGAATGGGGGGGGGGATGTAGAGGCTGTACCTGGAGAATGGGGGGGGGATGTAGAGGCTGTACCTGGAGAATGGGGGGGGGATGTAGAGGCTGTACCTGGAGAATGGGGGGGGGGATGTAGAGGCTGTTCCTGGAGAATGGGGGGGGGGATGTAGAGGCTGTACCTGAGAGAATGGGAGGGGGGGATGTAGAGGCTGTACCTGGAGAATGGGGGGGGGGATGTAGAGGCTGTACCTGGAGAATGGGGGGGGGGGATGTAGAGGCTGTACCTGGAGAATGGGGGGGGGATGAGAGGCTGTACCTGGAGAATGGGGGGGGGGGATGTAGAGGCTGTATCTGGAGAATGGGGGGGGGATGTAGAGGCTGTATCTGGAGAAGAATAGAGAGGGGGGGGATGTAGAGGCTGTATCTGGAGAAGAATAGAGAGGGGGGGATGTAGAGGCTGTATCTGGAGAAGAATAGAGAGGGGGGGGATGTAGAGGCTGTATCTGGAGAAGAATAGAGAGGGGGGGATGTAGAGGCTGTATCTGAGAGAATAGAGGGGGGATGTAGAGGCTGTATCTGGAGAAGAATAGAGAGGGGGGGATGTAGAGGCTGTATCTGGAGAAGAATAGAGGGGGGGGATGTAGAGGCTGTATCTGGAGAAGAATAGAGAGGGGGGGGATGTAGAGGCTGTATCTGGAGAAGAATAGAGAGGGGGGGATGTAGAGGCTGTATCTGGAGAAGAAGAGAGGGGGGGGGATGTAGAGGCTGTATCTGGAGAAGAATAGAGAGGGGGGGGGGATGTAGAGGCTGTATCTGGAGAAGAATAGAGAGGGGGGGGATGTAGAGGCTGTATCTGGAGAAGAATAGAGAGGGGGGGGGGATGTAGAGGCTGTATCTGGAGAAGAATAGAGAGGGGGGGGATGTAGAGGCTGTATCTGGAGAAGAATAGAGAGGGGGGGGGATGTAGAGGCTGTATCTGGAGAAGAATAGAGAGGGGGGGGATGTAGAGGCTGTATCTGGAGAAGAATAGAGAGGGGGGGGGATGTAGAGGCTGTATCTGGAGAAGAATAGAGGGGGGGGGGATGGTAGAGGCTGTATCTGGAGAAGAATAGAGGGGGGGGGATGTAGAGGCTGTATCTGAGAAGAATAGAGAGGGGGGGGATGTAGAGGCTGTATCTGGAGAAGAATAGAGAGGGGGGGATGTAGAGGCTGTATCTGGAGAAGAATAGGAGAGGGGGGGATGTAGAGGCTGTATCTGGAGAAGAATAGAGAGGGGGGGGATGTAGAGGCTGTATCTGGAGAAGAATAGAGAGGGGGGGATTGTAGAGGCTGTATCTGGAGAAGAATAGAGAGGGGGGGGGGATGTAGAGGCTGTATCTGGAGAAGAATAGAGAGGGGGGGGGATGTAGAGGCTGTATCTGGAGAAGAATAGAGAGGGGGGGGGATGTAGAGGCTGTATCTGGAGAAGAATAGAGAGGGGGGGATGTAGAGGCTGTATCTGGAGAAGAATAGAGAGGGGGGGATGTAGAGGCTGTACCTGGGGAATAGGGGGGGGGGGGATGTAGAGGCTGTATCTGGAGAGGAGAGGTGGGGATATAGTATGGAGATGGAGGCTGGGTGCAGTGGTGGGTACCCTCTCCTCCTCTGTTGGTTCCTGTGTGGTCGGTGATGGTGCTTTCCAGTGATCTGTATGTTGAGGCAGAAGTAACACTTCTGATCCGGAGCTCACTTATTGGGGTTCCTCTTCCAGGTGTGGGTGAGTGTTGCGGTTCTTTGGTGCCTGCATTGTGCAGATCTGTTCTCGGCAGCACATTGTCCTGTATAATCGTGCTGGTAATAAGGGGGCCTTAGTGGGACTTCCATTGCTCGGGCTAGATTGTCCATCACCTTATGGTCGGTTGGGGGCTGATTTCTTGAGGTCCCACCATTCCTGTGATGAGCGGTGCAGCACTGCAGTCTATCCACTGTATGGGTAACTGAGTGTGGCTGGCTAGTTTCCTGCACAACTGAGTGGCCAGGATTGCTGCTGTGCAGCGAGAGAATGGCAGTGCAGCCCCCAGATCAGTGAGGTACTGTGGTTTAAAGTGACCGGTGATGCACCATCACAGTACTATATGGCTGTAGCCGGGTAGTGTGGCTGCACTGATTACGAGCGTGAAATCCATGCTGCTCTTTGGTGTTGGGCACGCGCTTGTTTGTTGCCCGAGTTATTTTTCTTATCATGAAGTCTTATTGATGAGGTCGTGTTAATTTACTTAACTCCAAGGTTCAAGTCACCGTATGTGACGGCTAGTGCCGATCCTTATACCCGGGCAGATGAACGGCCCGGAGCACGCGCCCATCCATAATGTGAGGAGGCAATGGCCTTCCTTTTCTTGTGACTGTTCGCTCTGCCATTGTTGGCCGTGCATCCCATGTTCATGCGCCTGTGCTGCCGAGCGATCGTGTGTGCCCACAGATGTGAGACCAGTAATCTACTGCGCTCTTGATTCACCAGCGGGGAGAGATCGGGTATAATCATTGCTTTGTGCAATCCTCGTACATATTTTGGCCGTTTCTTGTTACTGAAAATGTCAGACCCCCAACTAAAAAAAAAATAAAAAAAAAATCATCCCTGTGCTTTACTCACTCTTCCTGGGTCCACAGCTGCTCTTCTCTTGACTGCAGCATTCAGTGCCTCATATAACACACTGGGAGAGATGGAGACTGTGCTGGACCAGTGAGGATGAATAAAGTATGGGGTGGACAGGGGTTTTCCAAATCATGCCATACTTTCAGAGGGGTGCTCCACACACCTGTAACATGGGGGTGCTGCAGTGCCCTATATGCCTGTTGGGGTACTTTTACTTCTGCTACTTTTTGGCACCTAGTTTTTTTTGGCCACAACTGGCCCATTATAGATGCTCTGTGGGACCGAGACAGAACAATTCAGAGAATGCACCCATGTAGGATTGAGGCACATCTGGACTATTCTGTACATTTGCACAGAGGGCAATATGAGGGATTCACACCACTGGGAGTTGCGTTGTCAGTTACTTACTATGGAGTCTGATGGGCTCCTTGAAGCAAACTGTAACCGAAACCTCATGATCATAAGCCTTGCTCCATATGTAATTGAATGGGTGGGCAGCTCGTCCAACCTCCTGATTGTCCAGGCATTACTGAGGGGTCATCATGGCAGAGACATGTAATGACCGATGGTCCTTAGTGTGATTCAGAGCTAAAGCCCTTCTAGGGCATGTGGAGGAAGAAGGGCTCTTGGTCTGGTTGGGGCTCTTGGTCTGGTTGGGGCTCTTGGTCTGGTTGGGGCTCTTGGTCTGGTTGGGGCTCTTGGTCTGGTTGGGGCTCTTGGTCTGGTTGGGGCTCTTGGTCTGGTTGACTAGAATGTACGAAAATTGTGCACACCTTTTTTATTTCCAAAGTAGCTTTAAAGGCTATGTGCACACGCTGCGTTTTTTTGACGCTGCGTTTTGGTGCGTTTTTGATCTCTGCATTTTTCCAATGCATTGCATGGGGGGAAAACGCTGAAAGTTGTGTGCAGACAGCAAAAATGAAAACTCATAGACTTTGCTGGGGAAGCAAAGTCATGCAGTTTTGAGGCCAAAACGTGCGAAAAACGCACTGTGTGAACTTACCCTATAGCTGATTTTGTCCCAGGAGCAAGTAGACTGCCATGTCCCTTAGGTTACGTGCCCATGATCAGGACCCGCTGCGTCCTGGAGGTGGCAGGTCCTGACCTGCGGGGCTGCAACGCTCCGCAGCTGCTCGTGCCCATGATCCAGGCTCGGGGGCACTGCGTCTCTCTCGCTGCGGAAGACACTTGTGTCTCCGCAGCAAATAATTGACATGCTGCAGCTCAGAAAGCTGCACCGCAGGTCATTGTGTGCTACGGGAAGAAACAAGCACAGTGGGCACTGGATTTCTATAAATCCCATCCACTGTGCTTGTACTGTACATCGTAGCATTTTGGACACAGCTGAAGCATGCTGCGACCAAAACGCTGTGAACCCTGATCATGGGCACACCCCCTTACAGGATAAATTATGTGCCCACTAGCACTAAAGCTGGCAGTATATATAGAGGGAACTTCTGACCATCCACTGTGTAGAGGGATAGTCATTAGGTAGTTGGATTTAAATTCCAAATAAGTTTTTCAGGGGTGGGGGAAGGGAATCCACAGCAGAAATCTGCTCCGGTCTCTGGATTTCATTAATTTGTATTTTGAGCTGATCAGCACCCTCAGTGGGGGTTCGCGGCACCCTCACCATTGTATCGGACTGATTTACACATCTCTAGAGCCTAGTGCACAGTTACACTGAGCGCTGCATTGGGATTTAATACGTTTTTGGAGAATGAAATTCAGATTTGCTGCGGCAGTGACGCTTCCTACGTTCCGTCAGTCCATCCGCACAGTGTATGTCTGAAAATGTGAAATGCGTGGCCCATAAGTTTTCTCATTCAGTCATAGGAATCATTCTGACCAATGGCATGGGACAAGTCTCTAGCTAAACCATATGTACCCTAATCACTAAAGGCCACGTCTCACTAAGCAACATCGCTAGTTGCTAGTGATGTTACTGTGTGTGACATCCAGCAACAACCTGGCCCCTGCTGTGAGGTCGTTGGTTGTTGCTGAATGTCCTGGACCATTTTTTAGTTGTTGCTGTCCCGCTGTGAAGCACAGATCGCAGTGTGTGACAGCAAGACAGCAACAACTAAATGTGCAGGCAGCAGGAGCCGGCTTCTGCGGACACTGGTAACCACGGTAAACATCGGGTAACCAAGAAGCCCTTACCTTGGTTACCCGATATTTACCTTCGTTACCAGCGTCCGCCGCTCTCAGCTGTCAGTGCCGGCTCCTGCTCCCTGCACACATAGAGTACACATCGGGTAATTAACCCGATGTGTACTGTGGCTAGGAGTGCAAGGAGCCAGCGCTAAGCGGTGTGCGCTGGTAACCAAGGTAAATATCGGGTTGGTTACCCGATATTTACCTTAGTTACCAAGCGCAGCATCACTTCCACGCGGCGCTAGGGGCTGGTCACTGGTGAGATCTGCCTGTGTGACAGCTCACCAGCAACCCGTGTAGCGACGCTCCAGCGATCCCTGCCAGGTCAGGTTGCTGGTGGGATCGCTGGAGCGTCGCTTAGTGTGACGGTACCTTTACTGCAGTTCCATTCACATGCATGGTGGTAACTGCCTTCGACCTTGTGTGTACGGTCTGACAACACTTGTGTAGATGATCCCCATAAACAATACAGTAAAGTGAACCAAACCTGCCACTTATTGGGAAATGCACTGTTATTTCGTCTGTAGGAAAAGTTAGACTGTTACTGGTTCTGTTACTAATCTGAGAGCAATATGGTGAAGGAAAAGAGATCCTGATTCCAGTGATGTGTCACTTACTGGGCTGCTTACTGTAATTTTGATAATCTCCTGCTTATTAAACAGTGACTTCATCATTATAGGACTACTTGGTGTGTGTTAGGTAGTCCAGCATATTGATGAGCTCTGTAGAACTGCTAGATCCGCAACTGAGAACTGATTTTTATCAAAATGACAGCAAATCGCTCAGTAAGTGACACATCACTGGAATCGGGGTTTCTGTCCCTACAGATGAGGGAGCAAAAATCTGGTGACAGATTCCCTTTAACTGCAAAACCCCCAATGTATATGCACTGTAGAAGCAAGAAAACATCAGACTCCAATTCTGGATCACCTTAATTTGCGCAGGCGGTTAGTGAGAAGCGACCTTCCTTTTGGTTTTGTGCTCTTGCAGTATTAGGTTCCCACTTACCAGCAGGGGAAGTTTTGACCAGTCGCACATCAGCCGATGATAGATGGGGGTTTCCAAGTGTTAGACACGTAGCAGGCTATTGGGTGGCTTCCTCTTAGATTTATTTTGTCTCCAGAAAACTTGGGTTAATGGCTCACCTGTCACTTTTAGATAACATTTCACAATAGCTTTGTGTCTTCCATAAATGGCTGACAGTAATAATGGATATCCGCTCTCCTGTCCTTATACAGCCTAAATTCAGGAACAGCTGCAGCATGGAGGACAGTATACAGCAGTGTAGATGTGAATCCAGCCCTGAAGTGAGAAGGCTGCAGCTCGTCTGGCCCTTCTTTGCTTTCACGTCAGTGCGTTGACAGTTGTCTTGTTAAGCCTAAGATGGCTTTGGGCTTTCTTTCTTTTTTTTTTTTTTCTTTTTCTTTTAATTACATATAACTATAAAAGGGGGATAAAATGTAAGTTTTACAATTGCCACCATATAGAAATTTTGGCCAACATCTTTAGTAATATGCCCCATCCTGTTCCCCCTTCTTGTAGCAATATGCACCATCCTGCTCCCCATTCTGTAGTAATGTGCTCATCCTCGTTTCCATCCTGTAGCAATGTGTCCCATGCAGGGATCCCCCCCCCATCTTGTAGCAATGTGTCCCATGCAGGTCCCCCCCCCCCCCCCGTCTTGTAGCAATGTGTCCCATGCAGGTCCCCCCCGTCAGCTGAACATTTTGCTGGCGCTCGCATGCAGAGCTAAGTTCTCGGCACAACAGCCACTGGCCAATCACAGGCAAGCAGCTGAAGTCATAAGCATCAGTTGCTTGCCTCTGATTGGTGGGTGGCTGTTGAGCTGTGCAGAGAGAACTTGACTGTGCGCAGCTGAAATAAAGCTGACGGCTGCGGCCCATGCACCAGCCGCCATCATTATGGGGTCCACGGGGCCTGTGGGCCGTAAGAAGCAGCCTGAGGGGCCGTGTGTTTGAGAGCTCTGTACTATAGTATAAGCAGGGACCCCTAATTGGACCACAAAAAGTGGAAAACATTGACTCAAATATAAGGCTAGGGTGGGAAATGCAGCAGCTACTTTAAAAATAGATACTAATAAACTGTAATGTTCCCCATCCTGTAGCAATGTGCCCATCGTTTAGTAATCTCCCCATCTTGTCCCCTTGTGTGCCATTGTGTATATACACACACACACACACACACACACACACACACACACACACACGTACGTAATCACCTGTCTTCCGTTCCTGCAGTGTCCTCTTACCTGCTTCTTGTGGCCTGCAGGCACATATACCCCCTCGATTTCGTCCCGTGCACAGGGCCGCTGCTGCTGTCACTGCTTTACTGCAGTTGAATGGCTTGCAGTGCCGTAAAGCAATGACAGTAGAAGGCAGCGTCACCCCTTTGCACCATACACTATCATGGAGGTGTCTGTGTGCCTGCGGTCTGCAAGAAGCAGGTAAGAGGACACTGACACTGCAGGAACAGAGGACAGGTGAGAATATATATATATATATATATATATATATATATATATATATATATATATATATATATATATATATATATATATATATATATATATATATATATATATATATATATATATATATATATATATATATATATATATATATATATATATATATATATATATATATATATATAATATATATATATTTATATCTAGCTCATTAACACACAAGGCTGAAAAACTCAGCTTATACCTGACTATATACAGTATTTTTGGTTTGCTAACCAGGAGTGGCTGTATACCCCTACATACGATGCATCGGATCCTCAGATGGGTCCTCAATAAGGGCACAGAGGAAACTTGTTGTCCATATATTGAAGGTGGCCTCTGCCGGTCAGGACGCCTCCTGGTTGCCGGATTGTCCGGCTTGCTCTCCGGGTTTCCTTTCGGAGGTATTACAGACAGGAAGTCTGCTGTGTAAATCAAATATCTCATACAATCTTCTATATGGTTTTACGTTTCCGGAGACGCTTGCGCTTCCACCTGTTTTTCTTTTGACCGAACCCCGACTGCTTGCGGTTCAGTTCTCTGCTGTTGGTGGCAGGAGCTGAAAAAAAACAAAACACTGTTTCCAGTTAAAAATGAGTCACAATCTTCTAGGAAAGCTGCGACATCTGTCTCCGGTCCAGTGGCCACTACCTGGGTATGGACGAAAGCCGAAAAACCTCCTATTGAGCCGAAAAACTGCATGCAGTCCGGACACCGTATGGTTAAAGGACTGTAATCCTGACCTGACTGATCAAATATTTAGGTCCTTGTGCAATATGAGATGTACATTGTGTTTTGGGATGTTGTAATACTATGGAGAAAACTGGTGACCTTTATATCTGTAATGCCGAGCTCCTCTTCTGTGCCAAGTGGACAACCCACCATGACCGGCTGAGGAGTAACGACGTGAGCCTCCCGTGACCTGACCTGCCTCCATGGCTTGTAGCCTTACTGGAGATCTTCCAGGTAGTGTTTCCTCTGACAAGGGACCCCTAAACCTAGAGCTAGATGCATTATATGTCCCTCTTTTGACGGCTTTAATGCCCCAAGTGGCTACAGTACTTGCAAAGTAGTAATGACACTCATGCATTCATGAGTCCAACCAGCAGGAACCTCTTGTAATCGGCAGCTCTCTAGTAGGGGTAGGGGGGATTCATTGGCTTCAGGTATGGGGGACCCATAGTGCTAGTCAGGAAAAAGATGCACCCCAATAAAAATGGGGGGGCCGTCTTGTAATCCGGCAGGGTCACAGCAGTGGTGGAGCAGGGCGATGCTGCGGGTGGCTTGAGGAAGGAAAGATCCAGAAACTGCGGTGTCCACCAGTCTAGTAGATATACCGTGTTTTTTGGATTAAAAGACTCTCTTCCTCTCAAAAATTTGGGAGGAAAAAGAGGGGTATGACTTATAACCTGAATGTAGCTTACTGGGAGGTGGTTTAAGAGGGGTGTCCTGGGCATGGCTGGGGTGGTGAGGCAGGAGCCATCCTTAGGTTGGCGGTTGGTGCTTCAAAGAAATGGCGCCTGGAGTCAGAGCGTGTGCAGATGGAACACTCAGCTCATAGAACTCATCTGCGCATGCGCCGCCTCCAGCCCAGCATCGGGCATAAGTACAATGGCACTTGAAGTTGGCGCTTGCGCCGACTGAGCTATCTACTCAATGACAAGCCAAGATCTCATCTGTGCACGTGCCACATCAGGTGTCATTTTCCTTAGGTCCGCTGCTAGGCTGGATATGGTGCATGTGCAGATGAGATCTTGAGCTCTGACTCCGGGCGCCATTTCTTTTGAAGCCTTCACCGCAGACTTAAGGATGGCCCCTGCCGCAATGCCCCTGCAACCCCCCCTCTCCACCACCTCCAAGCAAGCTACATTCGGATTAGAAGACGCACCCCTCATTTTCCTCCCAAATTTTTTCGAAGGAAAAGTGTCATAATCCAAAACTTAGTGTATATCTACTAGACCAGTGGTAACAGGGCATACTTAAGGCACCACCATACACATTGGCTTTAAATTGGGCAAGATCCGCTGATTTCTCGTAGCACTTGCAGCACATTTAGCTTTTCAAGGGTCCTATCTCCAAAATCTCTCTAATTTTGCTTTAAAAAAAAAAAGTTTTAAAATTCTGTGGTTAATTATTAACTCTTCCTCTCTCTTCTCCAGACCTGAACCTTACCCTCCCAGGGTCTTCTACCGGCCGGTGAACGTCAGAAGGCTGGACAACTGAATGAGATTGCCTCTGGATCTATAAAATTGCACCCGTGGTGGAATATGGGTCAGAAGGTCACAGGAGGCATAAAGACGGTGGACATGAGGGACCCGGCGTACAGACCCCTGAAGCAGGATCTCCAGGGTCTGGACTACTGTAAGCCTGCCCGCCTGGACCTGTTGTTGGATATGCCTCCGGTGTCCCATGAAGTACAGCTCCAGCACTCCTGGAATAATAACGATCGGTCACTCAACGTTTTCGTCAAAGAGGACGACAAACTTGTTTTTCACCGGCATCCGGTGGCACAGAGCACTGACGCCATTCGTGGCAAGACTGGTTATACCCGCGGGCTGCACGTGTGGGAGATAACGTGGGTGATGAGGCAGCGGGGGACTCATGCTGTCGTTGGAGTGGCCACTTCGGACGCCCCGCTCCATTCTGTGGGTTACACCACGCTCATAGGAAGCAACGGGAAATCCTGGGGATGGGACTTGGGTAGGAACAAACTGTATCACGACGGTAAAAATCAGCCCAGTAGAACGTATCCTGCTTTTCTGGAGCCGGATGAGACCTTCATTGTGCCGGATTCTTTCCTGGTGGTACTAGATATGGACGATGGTACGCTGAGCTTCATCGTGGACGGACAGTACATGGGCACGGCCTTCAGAGGATTAAAGGGAAAGAAGCTGTACCCCGTTGTCAGTGCGGTGTGGGGCCACTGCGAAATCAGGATGCGATACATAAATGGACTGGACCGTAAGTAACATCACTAATTCCAGCCGCACATAGACGGGGAACACTGCACTGTCTCCCAAATGTAAACTCCTGTCTCCGCTAGTGTTTGCTCTGGATAATCTCCTATAACTTGGCTCTGGTGAGGAAAGGTTACCTGTCCTTATTCTGCTGGATTTCTAGCCTGTCCTCATAATGCTTAGGTAATAAGAGAACTATAGCATCCTCACTACTGGTGCAAAAAAAATTGCATAGTCACTAAATATTGCCATGACAGTGTCACTGATGGCTGCAGAACCGTGGCCACGGACTAGCCACAAACATGGCTCCAATCGCCTCCTAATGCATCCAGCCTAATCTCAATTTGCACTTTTTTTTTTTTTTTTTTTTTGAAAGCTGTAACTTCCACCCAGGCACCCTAACACCCCCCCCCTGGCAAAAAAAAAAAACAAAATACAAAAATTGCAATTTGCATGATTATTTTTAAGAATTTATTCAGTGTTCACTATATTGTAAAACCGATATGTCGATGTGAAGCCTCAGGTCGTTAAAAGTTCGTAGACACCAAACATGTATAGGTTTACTTTTATCTATGGGTACTTTCACACTTGCGTTTTTTTTCCTTCGTCACAATCCGCCCTTTTGGAAAACAGCGGAATACGTTAACGGATTCTGCTGTTTCCCATAGACTTGTATGGATGACGGATTGTGCCAAAAGGACCTGCGTTTGCTTCCGCCGAGTGGGAGGAACGCAGCATGTAATGTTTTGGGGGTTTTTTTTTGAGCAGTGGAATCCTTAGGATTTCACTGCACATGCTCTCTGGCTCCCTGCACCCGTAACCAGGGTACACATCGGGTAACCAAGCAAAGTGCTTTGCCCAGTTACCCGATATTTACCCTGGCTACGTGTGCAGGGAGCCCGACACTTCCCCCCCCCCCCCCCCCCCACCTGGCCCCGCCCCCTCCCACACGCCACTCCACATGCACGTACGTGCGCGCCTGTCCTCAGCACCATAGATCCGCCCAGCAACAAACACCCCCTCCCCCCACACTCCGCCCCCCCCCCCCCCCCACCCCTGCACACATTCTCGGCAGTCGAACGATCAGCTGATCACCCGGCGGCCGGCTGATCAGCTGATCGTTCTCAATAGTCTGCCGCCGGTAAAACTGTAAAAAAGAAAAAGCTGATTCCGTTGTTTAGCAGCATCCGTTGTGCCACTATATGAAACACATCCGTTGCGTCCGCCAACACAATGCAACGGATACCGTTCAATGTAAGTGTGAAACTACCCTAAGGGGTTATAAAAGTAAGTTTATCCAAAAAGTGGCGCACTTTTTGCCCCATGTTCCGTGATCTGTAGCATTGTCATTTTTTGGGATCTGGGGCTCAGTGATGGCTGGCTTTTTGCAGATTGAGCTCACGTTTTAACTTTTTTTTTTTTTTTTTTTTTTTTTTTTTTTTTTCTCTATGCTACATTTTCGTAACCGGTTATTGGGTTTTATGCAAAATCTGTGACAATCAAAAAACGTAATTTTGTAATTTAGGTGTGTTGCAATGCACAAATTGAATTACTTTTATATATTTGGGCATTTCTGAACGCAGCAATAACAAATGTGTGTTGTGTTGTTTTTATTTTTTGTTTTTTTTTTTTTTCCTTTTCCTTTTTTTTTTAATACTAGTTCCCCCTAGGAGACTAAGGATCAGCAGTCTGATCACTCATTTATTTTTCCTGATCAGAGCTGTGCAGCGCTGATCACCAGAAATGCTAATCTTCTGTTACATCCAGCGCTCTGCCAGCTGTAACAGGAAGGGAGTCATGATGGCGACAGGATTCATCACATGACCCTGTGATATCATGGGAACAATCGGCTCCCTGTGATCACGTCACAGGGCCTTTAATGGCGGTGGGTTAGTGCATGTTAACCCGCTGCAGCCATTTAAATCACGCTGTCTCATTTTGACAGCACGATTTTAAAGGGTTAAGAAGCGCAGGTGGATAGCGGATGCATCTGCGAGGCACACGTCTGCTGTATAAATCACCAGACGTGTGGGGATCAGTGGTAATCACCCCTTCAAGATTTAGGACATACCGCTGCATCTGTCATTAAGGGGTTGTCAAAGTAGTGAATATTTCCTTTTTAAAGGGACTGTCGGCAGATTTTAGGGACAGACCCTGATTCCAGCGATGTGTCACTTACTGAGCGCTTTGCCGTCATTTTGATAAAATCAATGTTTTCTCTGCTGCAGATCTAGCAGTTATGCAGAGCTCATGAATATGCTGGACTACCTGCAGCACGCCAAGTAGTCCTGTAATGATCTCCTGCTGATCAGTGATTTTTATCAAAACTATTCAGCAGCCCAGTAAGTGACATATCGCTGGAATCTGTCTCCACATTATCCTGCTCTCAGACCAGGTGGTTTAAAAACCTGGTGACAGATTCTTTTTAAGGGGTTGTCCAAGTAGTGGACATTACCTTAATTCAGTTTTGCAAAGGACTCTTTCTGAGAACTTCAGCCGGTGGCCTGGTAGAGCCGCTCCTGGGCACCGATATGATTATTATTATTATTATTATTATTATTTATTATTATAGCGCCATTTATTCCATGGCGCTTTACAAGTGAAAGAGGGTATACGTACAACAATCATTAACAGTACAAGACAGACTGGTATAGGAGGAGAGAGGACCCTGCCCGCGAGGGCTCACAGTCTACAGGGAATGGGTGATGGTACAATAGGTGAGGACAGAGCTGGTTGCGCAGTGGTCTACTGGGCTGAGGGCTATTGTAGGTTGTAGGCTTGTTGGAAGAGGTGGGTCTTGAGGTTCCTCTTGAAGCTTTCCACGGTAGTGGAGAGTCTGATGTGCTGAGGTAGAGCGTTCCAGAGTATGGGGGATGCACGGGAGAAATCTTGTACACGATTGTGGGAAGAGGAAATAAGAGAGGAGCAGAGAAGGAGATCTTGTGAGGATCTAAGGTTGCGTGCAGGTAGGTACTGGGAGACTAGGTCACAGATGTAGGGAGGAGACAGGTTGTGCATGGCTTTGTATGTCATGGTTAATGTTTTGAACTGGAGTCGTTGGGCGATGGGAAGCCAGTGAAGGGATTGGCAGAGTGGCGAGGCTGGGGAGTAGCGAGGGGAGAGGTGGATTAAGCGGGCTGCAGAGTTTAGGATAGATTGGAGGGGTGCAAGAGTGTTGGAAGGGAGGCCAGAGAGCAGGAGGTTGCAGTAGTCGAGGCGGGAGATGATGAGGGCATGCACTAATGTTTTTGAGGATTCTTGGGATGGCTTCTGTTAATGGTGCAATCTGTTAGCCATAAAAAAACCTACTTGTAAGTTCTAAGAACTGAATATTTCCATTGTACAACTAATCCATTCAATATGTGGCTGACAGGTATTTTAAAGGTGTCCGATCCTCGGGCGGTGCCCTAAATACCTGCCGTGTGCAGGTTCCTGGAGATGGAGCCACATGTCATGCAGAATTGGGTCACAGTCAGGCGGAGGGTGATTAGAGGCGGTGGCCTCGTATGTGGCTCTCGATTAGGTGCAGGGAAAGGACAGCATGCACTAAACTACTTACCATAGTAGTGGCCCTGCTGTCCTAGAGGTGGCTGTGCAGACAGTTTAGAATCCATACCCCATGGGGATATGTCAGAAGTATTTTGAAGTCAGACAAAATATCGGGGCACAGTAGCTAAAGAATCCTTACATCTATGATGGCAATTGGCACCATTGTGGGGGTGACTGACTTACTTCTGATGGCTATCATTGGGAACGGCCTACTACTCCTGCCATTGTCCAAACAGTAAATGGAGTTGGGCAGACGCTGGTGACACTGCTCACCTGCTCTACTCCTGCATTGTGTAGGGCTAGTGTTTAAAGGGATTGTTAATTAAAAACTGGTATTGCTATCCACAGGACAAGTGACTTGTATGCTGATCAGTGGGGGTCTAACTTTTGGTACCCGCAGACTGGGGTTTTTTTTTCTTTTGCATTACACTCAATTCTAAAATTCTGTCCACCTACTGATCTTCCTGATGGCCATAGGCCTGCCTCCTCCTGCATTAGTGGTGGTCACAGACTTCATAGATGCTGCAGTAACTCGTCTAAGGACTGTAAGGCCTTGGATCTGGCACTCCTCCTCGCCTCTGCACCTCGGGTGAGTGCTGCTGACGTTACGACCCCCCCCCCCCTAATGCCCACTGTAATGTGATCACGTTGGCAGGTATGGTGCAGGTGCCTTTCCTAACTATAATTACGTGTACAATGCCTGCTGGTGGGGCAGTAATGTAGTCAGCACCACTCACTTCTCATATGAAACAACCCGGAAAATCAAAAATAAGGTTAAATCAGCTCATTTCAATGGTGCAAGGGATCCAGATTCCATTCTGTGGTTATCCAAGAAAGTCAATAGTTGTATCAGCGCTTCCATAAGTAATTTTTTATTTTTATATAGTACTAACCTATTTCGCAGCATTTTATATAAATCAGCAACTGTCCCCATTAGGGCTCAGTCTAAACCTCCTATCAGCAGGTGTTTGGAGTGTGGGAGGAAACTGGAGAACCCGGAAGTAACCCACATAAACACGGGGAGAACATACAAACTCCTTTTGTAGTTTTTTTTTTTTTTTTTGTTTTTTTTGTTTTTTTTGTTTTTTTTGTTTTTTTTTTTCTTGGTGGGATTTAAACCCAGGTCTCTTAAGACTGCAGTGCTAACCACTGAGCCACCGTGCCGCCGGACAGTGGAGGGGAACATTCTTTCTGGATAAGGTTCCCTTCGAAACACGTCAGCGTACATTGCATCTATACTTGGCCTGCACCTCCTGTTTACGGCATGTTCCATGATGTTTTTAACTCAGTCTTTACATTATGGAAGTGCTGGATTGACTATTGACTTTCCTGCCCCCACCCAAAAAAAGTCAGTAGTTTGCTGTGCACCATGTATTACCAGACAGCTGTAACTTTTAGTATTTCTCCTGCTGTTTCTTCATGTGTAAGAACTGGCAGTTCACCCTGGCTGGTAGTGTCAGGGCACCACATGGGATAATGTAAGAGCTGGCTGGTAGTGTCAGGGCACCACATGGCTTAATGTAAGAGCTGGCTGGTAGTGTCAGGGCACCACATGGCTTAATGTAAGAGCTGGCTGGTAGTGTCAGGGCACCACATGGGATAATGTAAGAGCTGGCTGGTAGTGTCAGGGCACCACGTGGCTTAATGTAAGAGCTGGCTGGTAGTGTCAGGGCACCACATGGCATATTAGCCGGCCATCCTAATGTGTGGCCATCCTACAGGGGTCTTCTTGTCTCCTACATCTCTCATATCCCCTTATTTGATACATCTATGGTGGCGACCATTGGCTCTCCATGTACTATAGATGTGATTCCTGTCTTAACTGTCCCTGTTGCAGCCATGAGCTAATTGTAAGTCCCATCTATCACGTCTGTGTATGATTCTGCTGTAACGTGCCCACCACTTACCCTTTTTCTTGCTTTCTCCACAGCTGAGCCCCTTCCTCTGATGGACTTGTGTCGACGAGCCGTCCGCCTTGCACTGGGAAAAGAGAGACTAAATGAAATCCAGACTCTTCCGTTACCAGCGTCCCTTAAAGGCTACCTACTGTACCACTGACCACCCCGGCTGCTCACGGACTAGTCGACAAGTGCTATGCATCCCAAGACTCCACTCTCGCCCTTAATGCTCCTCCTGGTAGGGGTCTGGTGGCTCGGTGTCCTCACGTGCATGCTTCCGGCTACAGAATACCTCCAAGTTTTACCTGGGATCTTGCAACGATTTTTGGGTTTTTGTATGAAAGACATCTGAATGTTGCGTGTGACGTAGAGAAGTGCTTCATGTGTAAGGAGCTGTGACCAATCGATGTCCTCTTTTAACTTAATGGTCTTTTTGTACAAGGACTTTCTTTTTCCCCATCCGCCCTATGGGGCTCTTATGACTTATGTCCTATGCATTTTAAATGTCTTGTCCTTTTTACTGTGCCTCAAACACTACTCGAGTGTAAACTCTGAGCCCCCGGGATCATTTCTCCATATACATGGCTTGTGTTCCAACCCCCCCCCCCCCCCGAAACATTTTTTTAAATTCCCCCTTTATTACTGTATTTATATCAGTTTTATGTGGTCACTTATCAGATTGTGGCCAAACATTTATGCTGTGCCATGCTGTTGGCTTCCCTCCCCACCACATGCCATGTAGATGCAATGAAGGAGGCAAAATGTGCACAGGTACAATGGGTAATGTTTTTATGTCTTTGTGTGTAGGTATGTGAATTGTGAAACGTGCATCGGCCACGCCACTGAGGCAGCGAGTTATGCTGGACTGTCCATGCCTGTGACATTACATCCCCCCCCCCCCCCCCCCCCTCTTTATGGCCATACCCCACTGCCTTGGCTGCCTCCGTGAGGGTGATGGGTGCACTATACACTGCTGCTGTAGGGTACTATATTGGAGTTTTAAAATAAAAAAATAAATAAAAATGCACAACCATGCCAAGACTGTCAGGGTGGCTCCTGTGCTAATGTCACCCGGCCTGTGAGCAGTTTTGCTGGATATTGACTCTTGCTGCATTGCACAAGTTATTACTTTTTTTTTTTTTTTTTTTTCTTTTTTCTGTGCAAGTAGTCTTCCACCTCCAAAGTGGCTTAGTGAGTCCCCTACTGTCTACAAATTGCCTGTACAGTTTTAATCTCTTTATAATTCTGTAGATAATGAATTCTGTAATAAAGAAATAGTTTATTAAGTATAAGACGCTTTCTGCTCCATTCACTTCACGATAACCTGAGGTCCTTGAGGTTGCAGAATACATGATACCAGGCTTTTGTTTTAAAGCTCACACATCACCAGGATTTTCGTATATAACAGTGCCAGTATAGCAATGGCTTTATCAGGCTGAGTCTATGTATTCCTTTAGTTCTCAGCTAGGATGTATAGGTTTTGAAACGCAAGCGAAGTTTGTGAAATCGGCAGCTTTTTAAATGACAGCAGCTGACAGCTGGGAAGGGTATTCAGTTATCCCCTCCCTGTTAATTAGTAAAGCAATTCTATAATAAAATTAGCATAAGTGACTAGAAGGACCTGTGCTGATGTCATACCCATGTGACCAGAAGGGACGGGGCCTCAGCAAAAAAGAAAAAAATAATGTTGCTTCCTGGTATCGGCTATGTTGACTGAGGCCCCACTCCTTCTGGTCACATGGGTATGTCATCAGCACAGGTCATTCTAGTCACTTATGCCAATTCTATTATAGAATTTATTTACTAAGTGACCAGAAGGACCTGTGCTGATGTCATACCCATGTGACCAGAAGGGACGGGGCCTCAGCAAAAAAGAAAAAAATAATGTTGCTTCCTGGTATCGGCTATGTTGACTGAGGCCCCACTCCTTCTGGTCACATGAGTATGACAGCATAGGTCCTTCTAGTCACAAAAGAAATCGATTATACAATAGAATTAGCATAAATAACAGGGGGAGGGGATAACATGAATGCTCACCCTAGCTGTCAGCTGCTGATTTTACAAACTTTACTTGCTTGTTTCAAAAACTATACATAGGAGCTGACAACTAAAGGTATGTATAGAATCAGCCTGATAGTGCCAGTATAGCCCTGGCTTTAGGTTATATAGGAAAATCCGGGTGATTGGTGCGCTTTATGGAAACAATCCATATTTCTTGTGTTTTTAGGAGCAGTTAAAGCTCCAAATCGTCATACAAGTAAATGTCTCTAAGGCTGCGTGCCCACAATCAGGGTTCACGGCATTTCTTGGATGCTGCATGTTTTAGCTGCAATGTACAGTACAATCAGTGGATGGATTTATAGAAATCCCATGCCCAGTGGGTTTTTTTCCCGCAGCATAAACTGACTGCGGTGCAGCTTTCCTGAGCTGCAGCATGTCAATTGTTTGCTATGAAGTCACAAGCATCCTCTGCAAGGGGAACAGGAGGGGCTGCAACTGCCTAAGCCCCAATTGTGGGAACAAGCAGCTGCGGTCTCTTGAGTTTCGCGGCTCCGCAGTTCAGGATCCGCCACTTACAGGGTGCAGTGGGTCCTGATTGTGGGTGCGTGCCCTAAGTTGGAGATCAGACCAGTCTGTGTGTGTGTCCAACAGATATATGAAGCCGGACAGCCTCTGAGGGACTGTAGTATAAGGGTTCAGTGTGATATCTGAATGTCAAAGTGCATTTTGCACTGGTGCCGCAGAAGTGCTTTAGTGGTTGTTCTCAAATATTGCATCTTGGCTTTCATTAACGTGAATGGGAGCTGGGCTCTTTTCTGATCCGTAGGAGTTGCGGACATCAGACCCCTCCTTGTGCACATGCTGATCCTAAAGATGTGGTCATCAATCTCACGTCCTGCAGGATCCCGGTGGGACGTGCTGCCCTCCCTCTCCCTGGTGCAGGATCCCAGTGGGACGTGCTGCGCTCCCTCCTCTCCCTGGTGCAGGATCCCGGTGGGACGTGCTGCGCCCCCTCCTCTCCCTGGTGTAGTATCCCGGTGGGACATGCTGCGCCCCCTCCTCTCCCTGGTGCAGGATCCCGGTGGGACGTGCTGCGCTCCCTCCTCTCCCTGGTGCAGGATCCCGATGGGACGTGCTGCGCTTCCTCCTCTCCCTGGTGCAGGATCCCGATGGGACGTGCTGCGCTTCCTCCTCTCCCTGGTGGGGACGTGCTGCGCTTCCTCCTCTCCCTGGTGCAGGATCCCGGTGGGACGTGCTGCGCTTCCTCCTCTCCCTGGTGCAGGATCCCGGTGGGACGTGCTGCGCTCCCTCTCCCTGGTGCAGGATCCCGGGGGTGGATGTGCTGCGCTCCCTCCTCTCCCCGCTACATCTGCACTCAGATCCATATTTCCTTCCAGTGTGATCTTGATATTGTCTCTAGACCTCTAAGTGACTCCAAAAATGGAGCAGCGGCAGACAGACTATATCAAGGTAAAGAGGAAGTGTGTTTCTAGTTTTAGCGCCCTTTAACCATATGTGGACTGTCTGGTGCGTGGCCCCCTCCTCTCCAGCTAAAAGAATGTGATCCGGGCTATAAACTGCACTGAGGCCGCCTGTTCTCTGTGGGAGACTTGCAAATAAGAGCGCGCCGAGGCCAGACACCCAAACATGGTTCAGTTCCAGCTGTAGCAAATACTTAAAATAAATGAGGTAGGAGCTTACTGTGTTTATATGCGGAGCCCTAGCAACACTCAAATAACGGCCCTGGGATGGGATACAGCTCTGTAATGGCTGCGGAGGGCTGCATGCATCATGTTCTCCTCTGCGGATTAACACCGGCATCATGCTCAAGTGCTGAGCCCGGGCAGAGGACCAGTCAGGGATGGCTTCTTGTATGGCTTTACTGCTAAATAGAGTGGAGCGCGCGGTGCTGGCCGAGAGGGGCCCCAGCGGAGCGCGCGGTGCTGGCCGAGAGGGGCCCCAGCGGAGCGCGCGGTGCTGGCCGAGAGGGGCCCCAGCGGAGCGCGCGGTGCTGGCCGAGAGGGGCCCCAGCGGAGCGCGCGGTGCTGGCCGAGAGGGGCCCGGCGGAGCGCGCGGTGCTGGCCGAGAGGGGCCCGGCGGAGCGCGCGGTGCTGGCCGAGAGGGGCCCGGCGGAGCTACATTAAGTCATAAGGAGTGATGCTAAATTCTGGTGGGGATCGGATCTAATCCAAACATTAGCAAAGCTTGCTGTGTAAAGACACCTAAAACCCTGTCATTAACCAAATAGATCTTAAAGGGGTTGTTCCTCGACCCTTTATGACATATATATATATATATATATATATATATATATATATATATATATATATATATATATATATATATATATATATATATATATATATATATATATATTATATATATATATATATATTATATATATATATATATTATAATTTTATTCACAATTGTCATGGTACAGAACAGATGTTTTTAAAATGGAGCTGCTTATGTGAACACCGGTGCAACTGCTGAGTTTTCCTATGCAAAGCAGTTTATTGGAAAATGCCAGCAGTTTTCCTGAAATGCTGGCTTCTTGTAATCCCTGCAGCGCCTCTGCTGCCGCCCATCTTGCCGATGGCCTTTGCAGCGTCTCTGCTGCCACCATTTTTTAACTCTACACCTTTAGGCTGTGTTCACACACTGCGTTTTTGATCTGCGTTTTTGCTGCAGAAATTTCTTGAGAAATTCTTGTAACCTTTCTGCAGACATTCCCCAGCCAAACCTATGGCAAAAAAAATTAGCTGTGCGCTCACTGCGTTTTTTTTCTTAAGAAAATTCTTTCAGTAGATTTTCTTAAGAAAAAGAATGAGCAGTCACTTCTTTTCTGCAGCAAACTGCGTTATTTGCCATAGATAATTGGCACAATAACGCAGGGAGTAACCAGCGGTAAAAACGCAGCAAAACCGCACCAAATCGCGGTAAAAACGCAGGTGCACTATTCCTTAACTCTCAAATTTCTTAAGAAAAATCCTTTTTCTAGTGTGCACATAGCCTTAGAGTGAAGGATTAGTGCACCTGCGTTAAAAAACGCACCAAAAACGCACGTGTTTTTGCTGCGTTTTTGGTGCGTTTTTACCGCTGTTTGCTCCCTGCGTTATTGTGCCAATTATCTATGGCAAATATCGCAGTTAGCTGTAGAAAAGAAGTGACTGCTCATTCTTTTTCTTAAGAAAATTCTTTCAGTAGATTTTCTTAAGAAAAAACGCAGTGTGCGCACAGCTAATTTTTTTTTGCCATAGGTTTTGCTGGGGAATGTCTGCAGAAAGGTTACAAGAATTTCTCAAGAAATTTCTGCAGCAAAAACGGACGAAAAACGCAGGTAAAAAACGCAGTGTGTGAACACAGCCTTAAGCCTAGAAGAGCGTGCAGCGTCCGAGCGTAACCCGCCAGAATAATGACCATGTCACTATTAACCAATAACACCCTAAAGCTGTTAAAAGAAATGACCGAAAACTGAAGATGTGCACTGACATCATTCTTGCATTGCTGTGCACGATGTTCATATTATGGGGGGGCTTTTTAGGCACATTCCGGGCAGATTCTGCCTGAAATATGTCATGCATGTGGCCCAATTGGATTTTCTCATGGTGACACTACATGTGGGGTACTCTAGTTGTCCTCTTCTATCCATTGATGTGTGGGGCTGGCGGACATTGGCTGGACACAGTACGCAGTCATCCAAATTTGATTTGGATTCTCGACCTCTGCTCCTTTTTAAATGGGACCCTCTATTTTGGCAACTGGTGACCTGGTCGGACCCCTCCTGATCTCTGTATTAGTGATCGGTGATGTACTTTCGGTCCCAGTTTTCAGTAAGTGATCTTGTGTCGCCCCAGTCATTATAGTGGGACATGAGTGCACCGGTGTGCGGTGTAAACGTCACACAGGAGGCCTATACTGATATCAGCCATGTCATTGGAGTTAACCATTGTCAGCTGGATCAATGAAGGCAAAGACCATTCCTTTTGACCATTTGGCAAATGTTGTTGCAATTTTTACTTTTTGCAGATCAACCACATTCGTCAGCTTATTTATGGCATCCTGTAAAGGAAAGGGTTATTCCCCTGCACCTCCAAATTTTATTTTAAAGCCCTGTATGTTTGCAGTAGGGGTGGGATAAATGGCTGAGGGTCTGAACACTTGGGACTGTCAGCAATCCCGAAAGTGCAGCTTTATTTCTGGCAGTTAAATGGAGGTCGAGCATGTGCATCTCCGCTGCATTAAAGTACGGCTGTCCCATAGTGAGGGAAGTGGAGGCCGAGCATGTGCATCTCCGCTGCATTAACATAGGGTCGTCCCATAGTGAGGGAAGTGGAGGTCGAGCATGTGCATCTCCGCTGCATTAAAGAACGGCCGTCCCATAGTGAGGGGAAGCAGAGGTCGAGCATGTGCATCTCCGCTGCATTAAAGAACAGCCTTCCCATAGTGAGGGGAAGTGGAGGTCGAGCATGTGCATCTCCGCTGCATTAAAGTATAGCCTTCCCATAGTGAGGGAAGCAGAGGTTGAGTATGTGCATCTCCGCTGCATTAAAGAACGGCCGTCCCATAGTGAGGGGAAGTGGAGGTCGAGCATGTGCATCTTTGCTCTGATCAGGATGGGGCTGTACAATAGGTTGGATAACTTTATTTTTGGAAGACCCCTTTAACAAATAGATCTGAGCCTTGTTAGAAGAGAGTGACCTAGACGTCGTGTTTTTCTGCAGCTGCGGTGATGATTTCCATCATCCTGTGGCTTTTTTGGCATGATAGGTGGTGTAGTTCTGCTGCGCCACATTTTGCAGCGTTCAATCTCCCATAGGAAGGTATTAAATGGCTGGACCCCTGAGCAGACTGATATCTGACCCCTCGTCCTCGCGCTCCATACCATGTAGAGCTACAGCTGTCTGTAAAAAGGAAAAGCGCTGCCAAACTGGACAAATTGTACAGTCTAAACATCTGGCATGTTGTGTTCAACAGGAAGAAAAACATCCTTTTCGGAATCCTCCCCCTCCCTTGTATTCCTCGGTTGCAGGGCTTATCTATCTTGCAAGAATTCTTCATTTTAGACGTCTTGGCCACAAGTCTTCAGGAGGTGGTCGTGTCCTGACCCTCGCTGCGTGCCAGCGCTAGAGCTGAAATGCCTGTTGGGATAAGTGTAGAATTTCTTGGATTAGTCTCCGATGTGTGACTCCGAGCGCCCCGCTCATCAAACGCTGGAGCGAGGGGTGCGCCAGTTGTTCCAGTCTATAGACCTGCCAAAGAGTTAGAACATTTAATACCTCACTACGGTCCCTGCTAAACCGCCGCGGAGATCTGCGCGCCACTTATTCCCCAACAGTTGGCTTTTTGTAAATGGTGACCTTCCCTGCACCCAACCTGTAATGGTGAAACATGAACGCTTTTCCCACCATTCACCCTGCGCCGAGGATTTCACATTCTCATATTGTGGGTGGTTTCTGGCTTCGCTGAGGCTTAGTGTCTGTTACACACGGGGCTGCTTACACTAATGGGCATTTTCGGCTGCGCTTAAAGGTATAATTTGAAATATCTCCGGCTGTGTCCACACTTTTGTTTTTTTATGCATTTTTTTTATATTGTAAGTTGATTAAAATCTGCAAGGGAAACCGCATCACAGCAAAGTCTGCGAATCCTGAAGTGCTGCGCACATGTTGCAGATTTTGGTGCAGAATAAATTGACTTGTGAATTGTTTCTGCATTTTTTTTTTTCCTAGCGTTTTTTTTTTATCAAAATGCAAAAATGCACATTTTTTTTCCCATTTTTTTCCATGCATTTTTCCTCTAAAGAGATGTTTTAGGTCCTGTGCACACACTGCAGATTTTGCTGTGGATTTAGCGCGGATTTGCTGCAGAAAATGTGTCTAACATTGCTGCAGTTATTCCCCAGCAAAACCTATGGGTTTTAAAAAAAAAATGCTGTGCGCACACTGCGGTTTTTTTATACCCGCGGATTTTCCGCTGCGGAATTAATGAGCATGTCATTACTTTTCCGCAGGTACCTGCGGTTTTCACCATAGATAATGGTAAAAATTCGCGGGGACCAACTTGCGGAAAATCCATGGTAAATCTGCAAAAAATCTGCGGCAAACCACGGTAAGGCTATGTGTCCACGGGAGAATGTAGCTGCGGATTTTTCTGCATCAAAATCCGCAGCTTTCCCGCAAAATCCGCACCTTTTCAAAGGTGCGGATTTGCCGCGGATTTTGGTGCGGATTTTTTTTTTCCCCCCAATTTTAAAGCCAAAATCCAGATGAAAATCCGCAACAATAATTGACATGTTGCAGATTTTTCCGGATCAAAATCCGCACGAAATCCGCTGTGGAAAAATCCGCAGCGTGGGCACAGCATTTCCAAAATGCCATAGAAATGGCTGGGAAGTACCTGAGCTGCAGATTTTCGGGAAATCCGCGGCTTTTCCGCGAGAAATCCGCGGCAAAATCCGCGCATTTTCCGCAGCGTGGGCACATAGCCTAAAACCGCATGCAGATCTCGTTGCGGTTTTGGTGCAGTTTTTTACCGCAAGTGCGGGATTCTTTAAGAGGAGCTGGATTTTCCTTAAGAAAAAGTCACTTTCTAGTGCGCACATGGCCTTAGGTGCAGAAAATCTGCAAACAAATCTGCAACTTAACATACCCTTAGGTCATGTGCGCTCACTGCAGAAAATTTCTGCACCTCAAAACTGCACTTTATGGCAGAAAAACACATGTTTTGGTGCTTTTTTGCTTGTGTTTTTTTGTTTTTAACATTGTCAATAGTAAAACACGGAAAAATGAAGAAAAGTAGTGACATGCGGCTTCTTTTTGTCTACACCCAAAACTGGAGGAAAAAAATATGCAAGGTGTGCACAGCGTTTCTTTTCATATTACTCATAGACTTTGCTGGGAAGGTCATACATGCAGTTTAGGACGACAAACTGCAGCCAAAACGGCAGCAAAACAAAAAACTGTGTGTGCACAAGGCCTAAAGGGTAACTCTTAACCATACATAGTGGAAGCAGCCATATTTTTTTCTGGAAACTTTCAGAAACAGCATATAGGTCAGTAATGCTCTTTGGCTAAATGGGGGGATTATTTCAGGACAGACCCTTGTGGCTGCTGTCAGGTGCCAGTTGAAATGGACGTTTTGACGGAGACTCTTGTTATACATTTTTGGCAGAGCCTAACTGTCTTTGAAATCCTATGGGAGTTTTTTCCCTTCCAAAATACAAAAAAAAAAAATAATAAAACGCCTAATACAGCTTCTTATGTCATCTATGCAATGAATGTGTGACGCCCTGGACTAGCCAGGTAGTCACAGATAGCTCCCCGCACAACACCTGGCCCCTAAAAAGGTGTCATCAGCCAACCATTAACACCTAGTCACCTCCCTCAGAGCTTGATGGGCACACCAGGGGGCGGAGTCAGGCTGTTGGCCACACCCACCGAGGAGTTCAGAGGTGGGAAAAAGAAAACCGTCTAGTCTGAGTTGAGTTTGAGAGTGCAGTGGAGGAGGACAGGCCTGTAACAGACTGACAGGTGCCAGGGTTGGAGCCTGGGCACCTTTGGCTAGGAGGCAGACGGTGGCCTCAGCCTGCAGGAGCCGGGAAGACGGCTCAGTGGAACCGTGGTGGACCGGGACAGGGTAGTGGCCCGCCGGTACCGACCCAAGGAACAGACTCGGAAACCGGAGCACAAAGGGGGTACTCAGACCCTGAAACGAGGTCCAGAATCCACTGGACTGAGTTAATTAACTGATTGAGGTCTGGACTATAGGTCCTTTCCCAGCCAAAGTCCCGACTGAAGACAACAGCCCACCGAGGGGGATAGAAAGCCACCGCACAGGCAGAGAGATCCCACGGGCCAGCGTCTGCAGGCAAAAGGGCTCTCCCGACATCCACAAAGCCAGGGAGTGGACTTCCGACGTTGAAGCGCAGCTAGCCCACAAATACACAACACGTGCAGGAGAAAGGCCAAGACCACCGAACCGGGTGGGGGACCAGACGCAGCCGGCTGCGGGCACCGACCACCATCATCTTGGTTTACCAGAGACTTGTGTGCGTTACTAACCGTGAGTACAACAGTGCCCTCCGGCCGCGCACCTCCCTGCATCGCCCAGGTCAGTCCCCAACGGGTCCCAGGGCCACCATCCCTGCCCACGGAGGGGTTAACATCTTGCTGCACAACATCTCCCCCGGGTGCCCCGTAACTGCAGCGGTGGTGTCTACCTTCATCACAACCCATGGGTGACGTCACGAACTTAAACACAGCTCTGTCCGTACAGCTACGTCCCCTAAAACGCCAGCCGCCCTTTCAGATCGGAGTGACCCCGGGTCCAGAGACGCTCGAGCCACCCACCAGCAAGCCCGGATCCGAGCGGCTCGGCTGCAGCGGGGCGGTACAAATGTCAAGCGCAAAACACATCTAACACCTATATATTATTATTTTTTTTTGTGTGCACCCATTGATTTTAAGAAATGTCTCCCCCCCCCCCACAAAACTAGTTTTTGCTGTGTCAGTTATTTTTATTGATTTTTTTCTTTTTTTTGCTTTATTCGTCCAAGTTCAAAAAAACGTTAATTTGAGTACTTTTATCTCATATCTCATGTCTGTGTTATATATTTTCTTCATTTTATATACTATGTAAATATATACTCTGTGTGTGTATGTATGTATGTGTATATAATGTGTAATACTTTAATTATATATTTTATGTACTATGTAAATATACAGTGTATATATATATATACTATATATACTTTTTTATTTATATATTCTATACTATGTAAATATATATTTTATTTTATATTTTTATTTACATATTCTAGAATATGTAAATACATACTTTATTATATTTATTTTTTTATTTATATATTATACTATGTACATATATATTTTTTATATTTTATGCTATATATTTTTTTATATACTATGCAACTACATATACTTTTTTTATTTATATTCTTTGTTATATATTGTCTTTATTTTACATACTATGTAAATATATATGTATACCATACATATACAGTGTGTGTGTATGTATGTACGTGTGTATATATATATATATATAATATATATATATATATATATATATATATATAATATATATAATCTCTCATATAATTTTTGCTATTTTTTTTTTTATATATGGATCTAACCAGAGCCTGTTATGCTACTTCTGCTGCTCTGAAGTTATGACCAAAGTGATAAATCATTTCATTGTGCTGGTTGTTAGTTTTTAGGAGTGGGGTTCACTTACTTTACCATGATGCAGCAGAGACCTGGGAAACCGGGGTGGACAATGGTGTTTATATCTGTGCCAATTTATTACAGATGTTTTTATTATGCCTCCAAATCATGTTTGAGTCCATCCAGCTGGGAGATCCCACTAGATCCAGTGTGCGCGCTCCTCGGACGGTGTGTGATCTTATGCCCACCTCCCCTCCCCTATAGTTGTCTGCAGCCTCTCGGCACAGCGCGCTCTGTTTCTAGGATCCGTATTGCTAGCTGCATCATATCATGGAAATGATTAGGAAAAATGGCCGGGAGCCTGCAAGCAGTTATGTGTGATCAAAGCCGCCGTCAGGGACATGATTGTTTATCTGCATATAAATGGCAGGACTATAGTTGTAAGACGGCCACCCAGGCCCTGGCCTATGGAGACAATAAGGCACAGGAGTCATTATACATTCTGTACATGGCATGGTTTTCCTGTAAGTGCACCCTCGCCGCGGCCCGAGCAGTTCGGTGCACCCTCGCCGCGGCCCAAGCAGTTCGGTGCACCCTCGCCGCGGCCCGAGCAGTTCGGTGCACCCTCGCCGCGGCCCGAGCAGTTCGGTGCACCCTCGCCGCGGCCCCAGCAGTACGGTGCACCCTCGCCGCAGCCCGAGCAGTTCGATGCACCCTCGCCGCAGCCCAAGCAGTTCGGTGCACCCTTGCCGCAGCCCGAGGAGTTCGGTGCACCCTCGCCGCAGCCCGACCAGTTCGGCGCACCCTCGCTGTGGCCTCAGCAGTTTGGCGCACCCTCGCTGCGGCCCCAGCAGTTGAGCGCACCCTCGCCGCGGCCCCAGCAGTTTGGCGCACCCTCGCCGCGGCCCCAGCAGTTTGGCGCACCCTCGCCGCGGCCCCAGCAGTTGAGCGCACCCTTGCCACGGCCCCAGCAGTTGAGCGCAACCTCGCCGTGGCCCAGCTGCTCCGTGCACCTTCCCACCTACTTGTTTTACATTTATCTCCACCCACCTGTTCCTTGATTGACAGAGATCTGGATTTAAGGGTGCACCAAACGCTTGTGCTTGGTTTCAACTCTCATTTTGTGCTGACAGATTCCTTTTAATTTTGCAAACATGATTATATTTGAGGCTCCTTTAATATTTTTTTGCACATTGTCACCTGTAAGGCCCTGTGCACACATTCAGTATTTGGTCAGTATTTTGCATCAGTATTTGGTCAGTATTTTGCATCAGTATTTGGTCAGTATTTTGCATCAGTATTTGTAGCCAAACCCAGGAGAGGAACAATCCGAGGAGAAGTATAATGGAAACACGGGGACCTCTTCTGCATTTTTCTCATCAATCGGGGGAAAGGGGTTTACAAAATTGAACAATCTCTTTAAATATTAAAATTGTTCAAAAGAAAAAATAATTTTGGGTAATAAAGCCCGTGTGTTTCTGCGATTCCGGCCGCATGCTCTTGTTTGGCTTCTGTTCTCTCCTATAGTGATTGGTCTTGTTTTGCTGGCCGGGCTGTGGCATCTGTGGCTCATGTATGTGGCTTCTCTCTATTTTCCACTCTATTTCAGTGTAAAGAATCACCGACCAATGTTCTTCAATTTGACTTTTGTTCAGAAAACCCCCCCTCCCCCCACCAAGGTCATTACTTTATCTTCACATCTCTATTTCAGAGCCCTCCTGACCCTGCTACAGGCAGTAATGCGATTTATATCAGCCACTATAAAGCCGCCATACACATTAGAATGATTGTTTGGCTGATCGTTATCTCTCCCAACGTCCCCCAAACACAGGAATGTGGGGCTCAGCCGAGCACACCAGTAATCTCTACAGTATGTAACACAGAGCCCACCATTCACAATAGGTGATGTCACAGCTCACCTCCTCCTCCTATACAATTATTAATAACACCTCTATATACAGTAGATAATACAGGATCCACCATTCACAATAAGTAATGTCACAGCTCACCTCCTCCTCCTGTACGACTGATAAGACCTCTATATTCAGTAGATAACACAGAGCCCACCATTCACAATAGGTGATATTACAGCTCACCTCCTCCTCCTATACAATGACTGATAACACCTCTATATACAGTAAATAACAGGATCCACTATTCACAATAGGTGATGTCATAGCTCACCTACTCGCCCTCCTGTACAATGACTGATAACACAGGATCCACCATTCACAATAGACTTACAGCTCACCTCCTCCTCCTGTACAATGACTGATAACACATCTATATACAGTAGATAACAGGACTCACTATTCACAGTAGGTGATGTCACAGCTCACCTCCTCCTCTTTTACAATGACTGATAACACCTGTTTATACAGTAGATAACACAGGATCCACCATTCCCAATAGATGGTGTCATAGCGCACCTCCTACCCCTCCTGTTCAATGACTGATAGCACATATATAGTATATAACACAGAATCCACCATTCACAGTAGGTGACATTACATCTCACCTCCTCCCCGTACTCCTATATGACTGATAACATCTCTATATATAGTAGATAACAGGACTCGCCATTCACAATATGTGATGTCACAGCTCACCTCCTCCTCTTCCTGTACAATGACTGATAACCCCTCTATATACAGCAGATAACCTATTGTGATTGGTGGATCCTGTGTTATGTCACAGCTCACCTCCTCCAGTACAATGATAGATAACACCTCTATATACAGTAGATATCATAAAATCCACTATTCATAATAAGTGATGTCACAGGTCACCTTCTCCTCCTGTACAATGACTGATAACACAGGATTCACCTTTCACAACAGACAGTCACAGCTCACCTCCTCCTCCTGTACAATGATTGATACTGCTGTATACAGTAGATAATAATACAGGATCCACCATTCAGAATAGGTGACATCACAGCTCACCTCCTCCTCCTCCCTTCACAATAACCTTTGCCCTGACTAGCATGCCCAGTTTACCCTTCTCTACAGGTTATAGGGTCTGTGTTAGCCTTGTCCCTGTGTAGCATACATGTAGCATCGGTCCCTGCTCTCTTTCGGTCATTATCTGAGGACACGTCCCCAATGCTCGTGTTCCCAGTACACTGTATGTGGGGTATCGGCCGTGTCCTCTGGGCCGTGGCGTCCTGTTCTCCCCTGGGGCAGGTGTCTCGTCCCCCCCGTCATACTGATAGACGTGGTATTCGGCTAATATAAGTGGTGGTTATTGCGACCTGCGAGCCACAAGGAATGTTTTCTAGGGGAAGATTGTAATTTGGAAGGACTGCGGCTGGCGGTGCCAGATCTCACGTCTGGGAGAAGCCGCGCAGACGTACAAGGGGGTATTCATCCACCACAAGGCTCCTGACTATGCACCCGACATGTCCGATGAGGCTTCACCGTCCCCTGGTCCGCGGCTTTATCACACATGCTTCTCGTCTTCTTCCCTCCTTTTTTGGCTCTGAGCTAAAGTAAATGTTTAGTGGTCTTGTCCCGGCTGCCGGAGTGAATTTGCTGTAAAAACTTCTGCATTGCAACATAAATTGCCAGAAATTAGACGAGTGAATCACACATGTCACCGGAGCAGTCAGCGAAGTCTGTGCGATCATCCATCAATGGCGGTGTCTGTATATTACACCCGTCCATATACACAGATGGGTGATATTGACCACATTTTCTAACTTGTCAGAATAGTTTGTGGTTTGCACAGCGCCACGTCGATCACCCGGCACCCCGCATCGTTCAGCAGTTTGGTGGAGACGCATATTGGAAGACAAAACAGCACGGTGTAGTGGTTGTTTTCTGATCCTGCGACTCAGCTCCTGTTCACTTCAATAGAGGCAGAGCAGTAGTTCTTGGCAGGAGCCACTCACTACACAGTGTACAAAGCTGTGCTGTTCCAGCTCTATTACTGTTCCAGCGGTTTGGTGGAGACACACATTGTACGAAGCCTAAACAGCACTGTGTAGTGGCCGTTCTCCGATCCTGCGACTCAGGTCCTGTTCACTTCAGTAGATGCCGAGCTGCAGTTCTTGGCAGCAGCCACTACACAGTGTATAGAGCTGTGCTGTTCCAGCTCTATTACTGTTCCAGCGGTTTGGTGGAGACGCATATTGGAAGCCTAAACAGCACTCTGTAGTGGTTGCTCTCTGATCCTGCGACTCAGCTCCTGTTCACTTCAATAGAGGCCGAGCAGCAGTTCTTGGCAGCAGCCACTACACAGTGTACAAAGCTGTGCTGTTCCAGCTCTATTACTGTTCCTCCTGGCTGTTTGGTGGAGACACACATTGTATGAAGCCAGAACAGCACTGTTTAGTGGCCAGTCTCTGGAACTGCGACTCAGCTCCTGTTCACTTCAATAGAGGCCGAGCAGTAGTTCTTGGCAGGAGCCACTACACAGTGTACAAAGCTGTGCTGTTCCAGCTCTATTACTGTTCCTCCCGCTGTTTGGTGGAGACACACATTGTACAAGGCCAGGGCAGCACTGTGTAGTGGCCATTCTCCGGAACTGCAACTCAGCTCCTGTTCACTTCAATAGAGGCTGAGCAGCAGTTCTTGGCAGGAGCCACTACACAGTGTATGGAGCTGTGCTGTTCCAGCTCTATTACTGTTCCAGCTCTTGGAGACACTGGGTGTTGAACTCCCACCAATGTGATATTGAGAATCTATAGGTCATGGGTACCTAGATAGTGGACAACCCCTAATAAAATCCCTTAAACAAACAAAACCGAGCATATACCCTATGTAAGAAAACAGTAAGAATAAATAAAATAGGACACTATTTGGATAAAAAAACAAAACATAAAAGCCATCACACCGGGACTAGGTGTGCCCAGACGGGACGGTCCTGTGTCTCTAATATTGTGGACAACTCCTGCTCCACACACCCTGTAGTACCCGGTCTTGGATGACGCAGCTCAGCTTCCGTTGCAGTAGATGGGATTGGAGCTGTAGTATCTGAGATGGGGCTCCACAAAGTATTCAGGGCTGTGCTGTTTTGGCTCTGCACGTTGTAAACATCCAGCTCCTGCCGGAACTATAAACCACTGATGAGTGGGGCTGCCGGAACCCCGCTGATCCGATATTTTCCTAGGCAAAGCCACTCCAGGAAAAAGCCTGTGGTCTTTTTCTGAAGTGGCTTTGTTGGTGCTTTTGCCTCCGTTTTTGCTTCTCTCCTTCAGTTTTGTGTTTTTTTCCCCTATGATTTAAAATACAAGTTTGGACATGAGGAAGCGATCTGCAAAGTGGGTCCCCAAATGTGTGGCAACAGATCAGAGAAGCAGCGAGTGCCGGTCCATTTGTCAGCGTTTTCGGACTGATAAGAACTTCCTGGATCGACTGGTCACTATGGATGAGACCTGGATTTATTTGTATGACCCTGAAAACAAGGAGCAGTCAAAAGAGTGGAGGCACAGTGGTTTTCCTTATCCAAAGAAGTCCAGGGTTCAAAAATCAGCCACAAAGGTGATGGCGTCTGTGTTCTGGGATAAGGAGGGTGTGCTGCTAGTGGACTACCTTCAAAAGGGTTCCACCATCAATGCAAGGTATTACATTGAACTTTTGGACCAATTGAAGGCAGCTCCGAAGGCCAAAAGGCACAGCAAGCTGTCCAAAGGAATCTTGCAAGACAATGCCTCCGCTCACACTGCACAAGCAACCGCGGCCAAAGCGGCAGAGCTGGTCTTCCAGCTGGTTGACCACCAACCTTATTCACCAGCTCTAGCCTCCTCCGACTATCATCTGTTTCCAAACCTGAACAAACACCTCACGGGTACCAAATTTCACACCATTTCTGATGCCATGGCTGCTACGGATGCCTGGTGTGAGGCACAACCGAAATCCTTCTTTTTGCGAGGCTTACAGAACTTGGAATACCGATGGAAGGAGTGTGTTGCCATCAGTGGAGATTATGTGGAATAAATGTAAAGTTTCATCATCCTATCTAGTTTCTTTCTGGGTAAAGACAAAGACTTATCAGCAGTCTCTAGTATAACTAATGAGCGGCCTCCTAGCAAAAGCCGCCCAAAGAATGAACATGCTACACTTTATACCACTTCATGGTTTCCGAACCCCAAAGAAGTAACGAAAGGCAAAGCCGTGATATTTTTACATGTTTTGCATTATGTTGCATCGGAAAATGAGTCATTTGGACAAGTGAATCCGTAATGTAGCACTGGCTTATTCCATAGTGTTGTACATACACTGCCCATAGAGATCACAATCAGAGATGGGTGATCCTGAAGTTTGGTACAAACTCAGACTTTTCCAAGAAAACAAAGTTTGGGTTCGGAGTTTGGGCACTTTACAAATGCAAACCACTCACACGAGCAGCGCTGTGCTCGGGTACTCTCGGTGCTCAGCCCAGTGCAAGCCACGTAAGGTGTTTAAATGGCGCACACTGGGGGTAACAACAGTGTGATCGGATGTAATGTGTACCCAAAAAAATAAAAGACACCCTTCCCTGGAAGTGATCTGTTTATGGCTGGCTGCATGTGAGCAGAGAGCCAGAATGCCCAATTAGTGACTTTAATAGAGATGGGTTTTCAGCACCGCGCCAATGACCAAAGACGGCTTGAAGATAGGATTAATGTTACTTTATTTTCATGCACAGGTCAACATGTTTCAGGAGTCTCAGCTCCCTTCATCAGGACAAACAGGCAAAAGATGTTCTTTTGCCTGTTTGTCCTGAAGAAGGGAGCTGAGACTCCTGAAACGCGTTGACCTGTGCATGAAAATAAAGTAACATTAATCCTATCTTGGCGTGATGCTGAAAATCCGTCTCTATTACTTTCTGCTATCTGCCAATTCTGGGACTGCAGCCTTGACCTGGAGTGTACATGCTTATATAGGAGTTGTGACTGGTACAACTTCTATAGGTGAGTTTAATCTTAATTAACCCCTTCCTTATTGGGGTACGACCCTATTACGCTTTCTTTTTCCACAGTTATTTCTCCAATTAGTGACTTTGAAGTTCAGGTCAAGCCCAGGTCCAAAACCTAATTGGACCATAAGAACCCGAACTTCCACTGCTCCGCTCATCTCTACTCACAATCTAATTTACCAATTTTGGATCAAGTTCATACGAAGCCAACGAACCCATCGTCAAGCGCAAAGTCGAACAAACATTGATCTTTTCATGGGAAATAAAACCATATTTGTAAACACAGGGAAACGTCTCCAAAACACCATCCCTTTCATTATTATCTCCATATGTTACTCCACTAGAGGTCTTTTTTTTTTTTTTTACAGGATCACTCCACTTTTCAATGCAATTTTGAGTGTTTTTCTCCAAAAACAACTCCATGCATACTTGAACTTCTAAGTTTTCAAGAACTTTCTCCATGTAAGTGCAAAGCCGCGCCGATGCTTTCTCCACCAAGTCTCCGCTACATAACTTCAAAAGTGGATTAAACCCTAATGGCTTTGTAAGTAAACCCGAAGAAGTATGTGTGTCACACACCTGTGCGCGCCGCCACGCTTCACCGTCCTTGCGGTATTTATTTTATTCTATCCCTCTTGTGCAGTAGACACAATGGGAGAACTGTGGCTCAGACATTCCCATCAAGATGCGCCCAAGCGACCCGTTTAATGAATCAAGTTTTAAGACTTTTGCAAGAAAAGTGTTGTACTACCGTATTTTTCCAAAAATAAGTCACTGTCTTGTACTTTTTTTGCCCCCCAAAAAAGCACTAGGGCTTATTTTTGGAGGTCTTATTCTTGGAGAAACCCGGTTAGGGGGTAAGTTTACCCCCCAAAAAAGCAGACACCCCCCCCCCCCCCCCCACTTCCCAGGAGACTCATACTTACCAGGACATCTGCGTGGCCCCCAGGTTCTCCCTGTGATCTCCGGTGGGTGCTGCACGCTGTCCTCCCCTATTTCTGGCTGACACTCACAAACAGCAGATCACACATACACACACTCATTCATCACATCCAGCGTTACAGAATGCTTCCGGCCGCACGGAATGATGGGAGGAAGTCACATGTTCGCAGGTCCTGTAAGTCAGCATTGTGGCAGGTCCTTGCACTCCACTACCAAGCATCTCAGGATTCTGCCGGCGAGAAGAAATCGGTGTCGCTGGATGTGGTGAGTGTGTGTGCGGGATCCGATGTTTGTGTGTGAGATTGGATGTGTGTGGGGGGTGCGATTAATGCAGGTCCTCTGCCCTTGCGTCTGATGAGTGTGATTTCGGGGTGTCTGCTGTCTATAATGAAGTTTCCTGCAGTATCTGTATCTTTTTTAGCTGCACGGACACTTCATTATTCAACCGCGACTAGGGCTTATTTTCGGGGGAGGGCTTATATTTAAGCCTTGCTCTGAAATTGCTGAAAATCCCCGCTAGGGCTTATTTTCGGGGGAGGGCTTATATTTAAGCCTTGCTCTGAAATTGCTGAAAATCCCCGCTAGGGCTTATTTTTGGGGAGGTCTTATTTTTGGAAAAACAGGGTAGTTTTTATGTATACCGTTTTTCACTTGTAAAGCGCCATGGAATAAATGGCGCTATAATAATAAGTAATTAAAATGTGCAGAAACAAAAAAAATGTCACTTTTCTCCTTCTCCGAGCCCCTTGCTTTCGCACTCCTCCATATAAGCTCTTCGGATCATGAATATCTCCATTGACCGTGTGTTATCTGTGATATTTTTCCCATCCAGATACACAATGCACAAAGCTGTTCGCACGAAACCTCATTTGCATGAGTGGTAGTAAAAAAACGGAAGATTTCGCGTGCGTTGGAGACATGTCCATGGTCGTTTGATGTGTCCTCAATGGAGCGCTAGCGATAATTTACATTTTTCGTTTAATTGCTGCCGCAAAAGCCATTTACAGCCCACTTCACAGAGTTTACTGCTGCAATGAACCCAGGACCAGACAAAGACAAAAAAAAAGTCCCATAAATCTTTATAATTTGACAGTATTTTCCTGCCTCTTCCCCTGCACGTCGGATGCCTGAGATACTGCGTAAAAACCACCAGCCATTGATTCTGCCCTTGGCAAAGTCTTACAGAAACATATTTATCTTAAAAGGGGTCGGTCACCAGACGACTGTCTGTAAATCCTAGTACAGATAAGGGGGGGGGTCATACACCCGAGGAGGGGGCACGATCTGTAATGGGCCCCCAAATTATTGCACTTCACTTATAGTCTATGAGGCTGTTCACATGTTGGTGTTTTTTTTTTTTGCAAACACAGTGTTTGCCCCAAAAATAAAAGTTTTTGACCCCCCCCCATTGGAGACAGTGTTGCTGATGTATGGAATTAATGGCGCCATATAAGTGAATAAATATTATTATTCTATTATCCAGTCATTCAAATCAGTTGGTGAAGCAAAGTGTCAGAGGACACCAAGGTGGCTAAGTGCTGTCCATAATTTTACTGACTAAACAGGTTTTCCGATTTAGAAAAAAGAAACTAGGATTTACTCACCCTCCCCTGGTCCGTATCAACAGCACTGCAGTCAGTCAGCTTAGTGGCTCTGAACAAATGCTCTGCAACTCAAGTACCCAAGGAGAATGGACACCAAATGGTTAACATGAGCATTTTTCCAGCACCCGAGCATGGTAGTGCCCGCTCATCACTAGTTACAAGTACTGAGCACCCGAGCATGATAGTGCTCACTCATCACTAGTTACGAGTACTCAGCACCCGGGCATGGTAGTGCCCGCTCATCACTAGTTACGAGTACTGAGCACCCGAGCATGGTAGTGCTCACTCATCACTAGTTACGAGTACTGAGCACCCGAGCATGGTAGTGCCCGCTCATCACTAGTTACGAGTACTGAGCACCCGAGCATGGTAGTGCCCACTCATCACTAGTTACGAGTACAGAGCACCCGAGCATGGTAGTGCCCGCTCATCACTAGTTACGAGTACTGAGCACCAGAGCATGGTAGTGCCCGCTCATCACTAGTTACGAGTACTGAGCACCCGAGCATGGTAGTGCCCGCTCATCACTAGTTACGAGTACTGAGCACCTGAGCATGGTAGTGCCCGCTCATCACTAGTTACGAGTACAGAGCACCTGAGCATGGTAGTGCCCGCTCATCACTAGTTACGAGTACTGAGCACCCGAGCATGGTAGTGCCCGCTCATCACTAGTTATGAGTACTGAGCATCCGAGCATGATAGTGCCCGCTCATCACTAGTTGTGAGTACTGAGCACCTGAGCATGGTAGTGCCCGCTCATCACTAGTTACAAGCACTAAGCACCCGAGCATGGTAGTGCCCGCTCATCACTAGTTACCAGTACTGAGCACCCGAGCATGGTAGTGCCCGCTCATCACTAGTTACCAGTACTGAGCACCTGAGCATGGTAGTGCCCGCTCATCACTAGTCACGAGTACTGAGCACCCGAGCATGGTAGTGCCCGCTCATCACTAGTTACCAGTACTGAGCACCCGAGCATGGTAGTGCCCGCTCATCACTAGTTACCAGTACTGAGCACCTGAGCATGGTAGTGCTCGCTCATCACCAGTTACCAGTACTGAGCACCCGAGCATGGTAGTGGTCGCTCATCACTAGTTATGAGTACTGAGCACCTGAGCATGGTAGTGCCCGCTCATCACTAGTTACCAGTACTGAGCACCCGAGCATGGTAGTGCCCGCTCATCACTAGTTACCAGTACTGAGCACCCGAGCATGGTAGTGCCCGCTCATCACTAGTTACCAGTACTGAGCACCCGAGCATGGTAGTGCCCGCTCATCACTAGTTACCAGTACTGAGCACCCGAGCATGGTAGTGCCCACTCATCACTAGTTACTAGTTCCTTCTTCACTTTTTTAACTCCTGCAGATTGGAGTCATTTCTTCGCTATCACCCCTTTTATTTTAGGTGTAGGGTTTTGTAAATGTAAACTTGTCATTGTCATGTTTTGTGTTTCTGATTATAATATTTTATTATTTTGTTTTGCAGAACAATCTTTCTCATTCTTCTCTTTGTGAAATCAGAACACGCGCCTCCACCTGCTCTCGGTCACTTACATCCTAAAGAATATATTTGCAACAATATTTTAGTTTTTTGTTATTGCTCCAACACTAAAATGAAGCAAATTTGTACCTAATGTTTCTTTGTAATTGTCCCTTTCTTTTTTCTGTCTGGCTAATTTGCAGAGCCTTGCCTCTCCACAGTTCCAGAATCCAACCTGATCCTGCAATCATTCCCTCTTCCTTGGTGACTACACGGAGGGTTGTTTGTAGTCTGGAACTATAGAGACACATGAGTCTGCATTGGAGCTGCAGACGGAAAACGAGTTTTTGGAAAACGACTTTATTTTTCAGCTTTTTTAGATGAAAAATAGTTGTGAAGATGGAGCACTGGTAAGAGTTGAGAGCATCTCGAAAATGGCTCTGAATGGAGATTGCCTTATCCCAAATGTAAGGGGGGCAGAGGTAGAACATTTGGGGGGGCCCCAATGTCTATGTAAGATGGAGCTCTGGTAGGAATTAAGCGCAACTCCAAAACGGCTCCAAATGGAGTTCACCTTATCCCAAATGTAAGGGGGGCAGAGGTAGAATATACAGGGGCCCCAATGTCTATGTAAGATGGAGCACTGGTAAGAGTTGAGTGCAAGTCCAAAATAACTCCGAATGGAGTTTACCTTATCCCAAATGTAAGGGGGGCAGAGACAGCACAAACAGGGGGTCCCAATGTCTACGTAAGATAGAGTACTGGTAAGAGTTAAGCGCAGCCCCAAAACGACTCCAAATGGGGAATACCTTATTCCAAATATAAGGGGGGCAGAGATAATAAATACACGGCCCCCCAATATCAATGTAAGATGGAGCACTGGTAAGAGTTGAATTCAACTCCAAAACGTCTCTGAATGGGGAATTCCTTATCCCAAATGTAAGGGGGGCAGAGGCAGCACATACTGGGGCCCCAATGTCTGTGTAAGATGGAGCACTGATAAGAGTTGAGTGCAGCTCCAAAAGGGCTCCGAATGGGGATTACCTTATCCCAATTTTAAGGGGGGCCCCAATGTCTATGTAAGATGGAGCACTGGTGAGAGTTGAGCGCAGCTCCAAAACAGCTCTAAATGGGGATTGCCTTATTCCAAATGTAAGGGGGGCAGAGATAGCACATACACGGCCCTCCAATGTCAATGTAAGATGGAGCACTGTTAAGAGTTGAATTCAACTCCAAAACGGCTCCAATGGGGAATTCCTTATCACAAATGTAAGGGGGGCAGAGGCAGCACATACGGGGGCCCCAATGTCTGTGTAAGATGGAGCACTGGTAAGAGGTAAGAGTTGAGTGCAGCTCCAAAACAGCTCCAAATGGGGTTTACCTTATCCCAAATGTAAGGGGTGAAGAGGTAGCACATGTGGAGCCCCCAATGTGTGCATAAGATGGAGCACTGGTGAGAGTTGAGTGTAGCTCCAAATCGGCTCTGAATGGTGATTGCCTTATCCCAAATGTAAGGGGGCAGATGTAGCACATACAAGGGGGGGGGGGGGGGGTCCCAATGTCTGCATAACATGGAGCACTGGTACACTGGTTAGGTTGAGTGCAGCTCCAAAACACTCCGAATGGGGATTACCTTATCCCAATTGTAAGGGGGCAGATGTAGCACATACAAGGGGGGTCCCAATGTCTGGATAAGATGGAGCACTGGTGAGAGTTGAGTGCAGCTCCAAAACGACTCTGAATGGGGATTACCTTATCCCAATTTTAAGGGGCCCCCAATGTCTACGTAACATGGAGCACTCGTGAGAGTTGAGCACAGCTCTAAAAACAGCTCTAAATGGGGATTGCCTTATCCCAAATGTAAGGGGGGCAGAGGTAGCACATACAAGGGGGGGGGGGGTCCCAATGTCTGCATAACATGGAGCACTGGTACACTGGTTAGGTTGAGTGCAGCTCCAAAACACTCCGAATGGGGATTACCTTATCCCAATTGTAAGGGGGCAGATGTAGCACATACAAGGGGGGTCCCAATGTCTGGATAAGATGGAGCACTGGTGAGAGTTGAGTGCAGCTCCAAAACGACTCTGAATGGGGATTACCTTATCCCAATTTTAAGGGGCCCCCAATGTCTACGTAACATGGAGCACTCGTGAGAGTTGAGCACAGCTCTAAAAACAGCTCTAAATGGGGATTGCCTTATCCCAAATGTAAGGGGGGCAGAGGTAGCACATACAGGGGGCCCCAATCTCTGCGTAAAGTGGAGCACTGGTAAGAGTTGAGTGCAGCACCAAAATGACTCCGAATGGGGAATACTTTATCCCAAATGTAAGGGGGGGCAGAGGCAGCACATACGGGGGGCCCCAATCTCTGCGTTATACATTTTTCCAGCTCTGGTCTGTACGGAGAGAAGAATACTGCTCTGTACCGGAGGATGTCATCACTGCAGCACTCGGCACAGTTGGCGGCACCGGGCATTACGCAGCACTATGAGAAGTACAGGAGAATAGAACACGATTTACAGAAAACAGAAGTGGTTTCTTTAGCTGTAACCTCGCATGGCTCGCCTGGCTAATGACTTCATGGGGAGCTGCAGCTACAGTCTAGACACCCTTCCTCCTCAGCACTGCAGGCTCCAATGTGATCAGCAGGGAAGACTCATAGGCACAGATCATGAGGTCAGTCTGGGTGTTTTCTCCCATCTGCACAACCTGCATAGACGGATACAGCTGCATCCTCCTCAATATGACTCTGCAGTCACACTTTGCACCAAGGCATTTCTCAACCATGACCACATCCTAGTGGGAGTCGCAGAGAGCGCTGAGGACTGTCCTCCGCAGTCTGGCAGCGGCACCATTCCAGTCTGACTCCAAAATTACCCTTCATATCAGATTTGTTTTTCTGTTCCTGAGCTTTTGATTTGTTCCACAGGTTTATGCATACTCAGACTTCATGTAAAACCGCAAACAGGCAGCAACGTCTGATGGCAGGCGTCCATTCACGAGAAATGCTTAACTCTTCACCGGCCAACAGTGCGCACGTGTCCATTGGAAAGGTGCAATATATTAAGGAACATATAATGTGGAGCATCGCTTGTGACCATCACAGAGCTCAGCTTTGGGGCTTGTTCACATTTGCTGCAGATTTTCAAATCCAGCCCTTAGTATGGCGGATAAGGTTTTATAAAACCTCCACTGACCCCTGCGAAGTAAAACCACAGGGTAAATCAATCAGCGGCGCGGATCACACATCTGCAGTTTGTTGATTTAACCTGCACAAAGTGAGTACACCCCTCGAATTATTGTAAATATTTCATTACATTTTTTCATGTTACAACACTGCAGATCTGACCCTGTGATACAATGTGCAGTGTCAGTGCGCAGCTTGTATAACAGGGTAAATTTGGTGTCCTCCAACAGACATTAATGTCTAAACCGCTGGCAACAAAAGTGAGTACATCCCTAAATGAAAAAGACCAAAGTGTGAGTATTGTATATGGCCGCCGTTATTTTCCAGCACTGCATAATCTCTCTTGGGCATGGAGGTCACTAGAGCTTCACAGGAGCCGCTGGATCCTCGTCCATCTTCCATGACAACATCAGGGAACTGGTGGATGTTCGAGATCTTGGGCTCCTCCACCTTCCATTTGAGGAGGCACCATAGATGCTCAATAGGGTTTAGGTCTGGAGATGCTTGGCCAGTTCAGTACCTTTACTCTCAGTTTCTTTAGCAAGTCAGTGGTCATCTTGAAGGTGTTTGGGGTCGTTATCATGGTGGAGTACGAAAGGGAGGGGATCGTGCTCTGCTTCAGTATGTCACAGTACATGTTGGCATTCATGATTCCTCCAATGAACTGTAGCTCCCCACAGCCAGCAGCACTCATGCAGCCCCAAACCATGACACTCCTACCACCATGCCTGACTGTAGGCAGGATACACTTGTCTTTGTCCTCCTCACCCGGTTGCCGCCACACAGTCTTGGCACCATCTGAACCAAATAAGTTTATCTTGGTCTCATCAGACCACAGGATGGTTCTAGTAATCCATATCCTTAATCTGCTTGTCTTCAGCAAACTGTTTGTGGGCTTTCTTGTGTGTTATCTTTGCTTCCTTCTGGGATGAGAGCAATGCAGATGCGGTATATGGTCTGACCACTGACCGGTAGATTCCCCATCTGTGTAACCTTTGCAACAATGCTGGCAGCACTCATACGTCTATTCTGAAAAGACGACTTCTGGATATGACGCTGAGCATGTGCACTCAACTTCATGGTCGACCATGGTGAGGCCTGCTCTGAGTGGAATCTGTCTTGTTATACCGCCGTATGGTCTTGGCCACCACGCTACAACTCAGTGTCAGGGCGTTGCCAATCTCCTTATAGCCTCGGCCATCTTTATGTAGAGAGACAGATTCTGAGAGAATTCTTCCCCATGATGAGCCATGCTGAACTTCCAGTAACCAGTATGCGAGCGTGTGTGAGCGATAACACCAAATGTAACACACCTGCTCCCATTCACACCTGAGACCTTGTAACACTAAGTCACATGACACCGGGGAAGGAAATGGGCAAATTGGGCACAATTTTGCCATTTTCATATAGGGGTGTACTCACTTTTGTTGCTAGTGATTTAGACATTAATGGCTGTGTATTGCGTTATTTAGAGGACACCAAATTTCCCCTGTTATACAAGCTGCACACTGACACTGCACATTGTATCACAGGGTCAGAGCTCCAGTGTTGTTCCATGAACAGATATAATAAAACAGTAACAAAAATGTGAGGGGTGTACTCACTTTTATGATATACTGTACTTCCCATAGATGTCACCCCTTTGCAATGCTGCAGTGTGACGTCGATGGAAGATTTCCAAATGGTGAAAATTAATGCAAAAAATCAAGCTCTCACTCAGCCCTAATAATAGAAAAATAAAAAGATGGTCGTCTAAGAAGATGGTAACAAAACCAAATTTATAGTTTTAGAATTTTTTTCTTAATTTTTTGGAATTACAAAAAAATATTAAATGATTCATGGACGTCTGAAGGGACGGGTAAGAAGAGGATGAGAACGCTGGATGACGTCAGTACAGATAAGTCTGCAGCACTGACCACAAGACATCAGACTCTTCTTCCCAGAAAGAATTGACTGATTTTCTTCTTGGTGAACTTTGGCTGACTTTCCCAGACTCGTTGACCCCAGGACTGAAGATTAAATGGTCATAAGATGAGCTTGAGCCCAAATCTTCCCCCCGGTCACTGGGGTTATCCACAAATGGCAGTGGATGAATGGACTCTGTTCAGGTTTTTTTATGCATTTTGTCTGTGTACAACAATCCCTGGAGCCAATAAATCTGCAAAATAAGGAGCAGGTACTACGTGTGAGACATGAGGACATTATCTAGAATGGTCACCGCTCATCGTAAGGGTGACGAAAGTCCTCCACGGGCTGACCTGAACCTCATCATTTCCTTAGGAGCAAAGCGATGTGTACGGACCGGCGGAGGACATACCATTAGTGTAAACTGTGCAGCCACACAGTGTCACAGGTGTGTCACTTTTTACAGACAACCCTGTGGTGTCCGGCTGCAGAAGGTCGCTGCATTTGACTGCACAAACTGCTCCTTGATATGCCTAGCTTTCCTCTGTGGTGTGAATGGAGTTTTGTGTGTTTTCTCAGGCTTTACTCTTTCCCCTTTAGGACCCTATGGAGATCTATTCTTTTCAGCTGCTAATCATTATCCCTCACCCTCTGCGTCTTTATATACCTGCTCTTCACCTTATTCTGTTGCTGGTGACAGAGTTAAGTTTCTATACGGTCATAATTGCAAGCAGTCAGCTGTAATCATCTGAAAAAACATTGTTGTATGTTGCTGTTCCTCTCCCCAAGTCATCTTGAGATAAATTGTTTGTTTTCCCCTGTTTGTTCTCCCTGTGAGTTCTTTAGGACTTAGTGGGGTTGACTAATGCTCATCTCGTCTGTTCATTAGCTAGGTCCCAGTTTAGGGTCAGCCAGGGCCAGGTTTCCTGCTCAGAAAATAGGTGTGGAACCTATCTAGGGCCGTCAGGGAAGACAGGGGCCATTGGAAGGTTTTATCAGGGGTCACCATCTCCCCCCTCCAAAGACATAGGGTTTCCCTCTTTCCTCCAATCTCGTTTCGCCGTTTGCTCGGTATTTACCAATAATTAGCGTGACACACAGGGGCCCAAAAGGTAAAGCAACCACCTCCAACACCAAAACAGGTGGAACTGTGCCTTATGAAGAACTATTGGACAAAGGTTTTTATACCCAAAATGCGTACAAATGTGCACAAATTCTGTTATTTTTTTTTTATCCTATATAATTAATGGCTAGGTTTTATCTACTTTCCTTTGGTGCTGAAGAACACCCCCTTTTGGACCACCGAGAGCTATTTTACCTAGAAGTCAGACCAGGGCACACTCGGTGACCTCACCCTACCATGGACTGTCTACCCTGGAACCTTCCTGGGACACTTATCTCAGACTCTGCAGTGGTAAGCTGAATTGACACTTTTTCTATTTTTTTGTAAATAACTGCAATACCAGACCCAACCATTGTATAAGGGTGGCGCTATTTCTGGAAAAGGTAGACTTTTTTTTTTTTATTTAAAATCCAATACAAGTTTTTTACTCATCTGCCATCAGACCATAGAAAAAAATGAGTACATGCTCTAGCCTGGTGTGTTCCGGGGATGAGAAAGTGCTAGGATAAGGGGACTTGCACCAAACTGCAATTTATGGACATGAATGACCTGTAAATGGTAAAGTTTACCAGTTTGCACCACTTCTGATCCCTTTATATAACATTACACTGATACTGCACCAGTCCTATCCAAATTTCAAGTATTGACAGACTGTAGTCCCTACGAATAGAAGACGAAATGATGGGCAGATCAGTGGCATACAACAGCTGAGACCTGTGGAAGCGTTACTAGCAATGAAAACTTGCAAACTAGTGAATCCTGAATAAAGCTTGGCGATGGAATTTAGTGGTTTGTGGTAAACAACAGTGTTATACCATTTAAAGGGGACCGATCAGCACAAATTTACACATGTAAATAGAGCTATGTATGTATAGGCATTTGTTCCCGAAAAGAAATGATACCTTTTTTGGAAAGATCCGACGTGCCAATCATGAGAAATCGAGGGTAGAAGTCATATGCAAATCAGGCTGGAAGTGCAGTGAGGGGCGTGTCAGTGCAACTCTGCTGCTTCTTCCAACCCCGTAGTGCACTTCCTGCCTGATTTGCATATGAATTGTACCCTTGATTTCTCATGATTGGCACATCAGATCTCTACAAACAAGGTATCATTTTTACTGGGGGATGAGCGCCAATGCAGCCATGCAAATACTTCAAATATAAAAATGTGCTGGAAGATTCCCTTTAAGATCACAACCATGATTCCACAGACATATCTTGGGGGTATGCAGCTCCTATGCCAGTACTAAGGGGATTTAACCCCATCAGAGTGCTGGAATTTGGAGATATATATTGTGCAAATATCTGTATCTCTTGATTCTAGAATCCATCTACATTCCATCTTGTTGATATAAAGAAGTACAATACTTATTACCTAATGTAATCCAATACTTTTTAGCTAATTAATACCTAATATTTAATATTTATTTATTCATTTTTTATAAAGCGCTGTTAATTCCAAAGCGCTTTACATAGAATGGCAACACTGTCCCCATTGGGGCTCACAATCTAGGTTCCCTATGGGTATGTTTTTGGATATATAATTCTATCAAAGTACAATATACTGGTAAGAACTACTCTGATAGCATAATAGTGTTATAAGAGGGGACAGTGTATCACCGGGGTTGGTATATATGAGCTCATACACAGTGTTACATCTCTTACGTACAAGGTCTATTCCTCTACTTCATGGTTGATGATCCATTGATCAAATGATGAATGATCATATGTCATAGCCATACACGCTTTATTCTACGTTGGCCATTACATTGGTTCATGATGGCTATACACGTTCATTGACGCCGGGTGAAGGATGAGATCTTCAAGGAAAGATCTTCATGGAGTAGAGACTTTTTAATATGGCTTTTCCAGATGAAGGGCAGAACATCTCATGGCCTCATCAAATAGTGGTGCAAGGTTAGGTCAAAATAAAATATACTGCTCAGTTTAGGGTTTTTTTTTTGCTAAAATACATTGTCTGGCAGACGTAACCACACCCTGTCCCGCCTCCTCCTACCTCCGCCCATTTTGGCGGAACTGATTAAAAATGGCAGTAAAACACAAAAAGTCAATACTTTTCAAAGCTTTTATAGCACTTCTTTGACGAATTGGCCCCAAAGTGCTAGAGCCCCTGGTAGCCCAGTGACCAAGTAATGGCCGGATGATGAAATTTGCAATCTCAATAAATTTTCAAGACCTATAAATATAGTAAAGTTATTACCTAATCTTTGCAGCGCAGGAGTCTCTGCAGAGATGCTGACTTACTCACCGCCCCGGCCGTGTCGCGTCCCCCCCACACTTAACTGGCCGTCCACGTGTGCTACTGCCTCCTTCCCTTCCCAGGCCCTGGACATGCCGCACAAGGTTCCCGGGAATGCATCTAAGATCCGCATGTGCACACAATGGCCCTCCTCTTAAGACGTCCTGGAAATTCCCTTGCTGATTAACTAAAGGTGTTGCGCAGGCACCTCCCCTGATGGGAGGGTGCCTTAAATACACAGTGCCATTTCCCTATGGCTGAGAGGCTCTGTGTATTTAAGGCACCCTCTCATCAGGGGAGGTGCCTGTGCAACCTTTTTAGTTAGTCAGTTAGCTACCTAACTAGTTGTCAGGTCCTGTTATCCCTGTGTCTGTCACCCAAGTCTGCCTTCCCATACCTGCCTATCCCTGCTGTGCCTACCATTCCTGTCTGTCCAGCCTGCTTATGTCTATACTTGAGTCCATCACCTGTCCATCACCTGTCCTGGGAGTCAGCTGTTATAGTCCCGGTCACTGCCTTGGGAGTGGTACCTGGTGTTTTCCTCCCGAGCCCCTCCCACTAAAAGGTAAGCATGGGGTCCCTCTATGGTCCAGTAGGTCCACTGACTCTGCTCACTGCCTCTGCCCCAGCCATGAACATTACAATCCCATTGTGTTCCAGATCATAGAAACATGCATGCTCCTCCAAAACAGCGCCACTCCTGTATACAGGCTGTGTGTGGTATTGCATCGCAACTCTAATGAATTAAATGGGGTATAACCTTTGCAAAAAAATCCTTTCCATCCTCTTTAATCACATACGTTACACTACGCAGAACGCTCCGCCATATACAATATCTGCGCAGTGTTCAGTATCTAGAACCCGCAGGCGCGAGGTGTTTGCCTTGAAGTCACGGGCCAAGTGTCTGAAGTGTGGAATAATCTATGTCATGCATACATCTGGCTTGGGCTGGATCGCCTTGGCATGTGCGAAGTATAAATTAGGCAGAACATAACATAGGCATGAGAAAGCAGAGAGGACCCGGCCAGGCAGTGAGTCTCCGGTATCCAGGCAGTTGCTACAGCAGAGTGCAGGCACAACACACGGAGGCTCCCTCCAGCTCCGGACACACCAAGGCAATATCATAAATAATCTGTTACTGGGAGCGCGGCTGCCAAAATCCTCGTCTCCAGGACAGAGTAGGAGCGTTTTCAGGCAGGTTCGCTTTCCTGCGCAGAATTCCCTTTATGCGCTGGGATTTCTTTTAACAAGCTTGCAAAGTCCATGGCTGCCCGGCGATCGTTATTACCATGGACTTACATAACGTCATCATATTTGGATGGTCTGACATATACTTCTATTTTAACCTCCTCCCCCCCCCAAAAAAAAAGGGAGCCCCTCCTTTATGATGTATACCTTCACGAATAATTGTTTTATTTGGTTCTTAAATGCAAAGTCAAGTAACTTTCTAAATAATTTTCAGTAAAGGTAATGTGTTCAGGTTTTTGCTAACACCAGTAAGATGTAGGGGCAGAGACCCTGATTTCAGTGATGTATCACTTATTGAGCTGCTTGCTGCAGTTTTGCTGAAATCCCTGTTTTATCTACTTTAGCTCTACCAGTTCTCTGAATGCTGAACTCTGTATAACTCCGCCCAAACCACTGATTGGCTGCTTCCCAGTATAGATCAAGCAGTTCTCTGAATACTGAGCTCTGTATAAGCCCACCCACACCACTAACTGGCTGCTGCCCGATATAGATCCAGCAGTTCTCTGAATGAAGAGTTCTGTATAACCCCGCCCACACCACTGATTGGCTGCTTCCCAGTATAGATCTAGCAGTTCTCTGAATACTAAGCTCTGTATAACCCCGCCCACACCACTGATTGGCTGCTTCCAAGTATAAATCTACCAATTCTCTGAATGTTGAGCTATGTATAACCCCACCCACATCACTAACTGGCTGCTGCCCGATATAGATCCAGCAGTTCTCTGAATGAAGAGCTCTGTATAACCCCGCCTACACCACTGATTGGCTGCTTCCCGGTATAAATCTTCCGGTTCTCTGAATGCTAAGCTCTGTATAACCCCCACCTACACCATTGATTGGCTACTTCCCAGTATAGATCTAGTAGTTCTTTGAATGCTGAACCCTGTATAACTCCGCCCACAACACTGATTGGCTGCTTGCTTGTATAGATCTACCAGTTTTCTGAATGCTGAGCTCTGTATAACTCCACCCACATTACTGATTGTCTGCTTCCTGATATAAATCTACCAGTTCTTTGCATGCTCAGCTCTGTATAGCTCCGCTCAGACCACTGATGGGCTGCTTTCTGTCTGTGAACACAGGCAGCTGCCAATCAGTGGTGAGGGTGTGGCTGGACTACCTGGCAGAAGGTTTACTAGTTCTCTAGTGATAATCTATGAGATTTTATCAAACCTACAGCAAGCAGCCCAGTAAGTGACACATCGCTGGAATCAGGATCTCAGTGCCTACGATTAGATGGCAAAAAAAAAAAAATAGTGACACATTGACTTTAAGAACTTTCCACCATCTTACTCTTACAAGGTGTAATTCCTGCTCAGTTTTGACAGCCCTTTTTGCTACCATCTCCGTTCTCTCAGTATTAAGGGGGCTTTACACGCAGTGACATCGCTAGCGATGAAAGCACCGGTCCCCGTCGTTTGTGCATCACGGACAAATCAATGCCCATGGCGAACAATATCGCCGATACCCGTCACACGTACTTACCTTTCTAGCGACGTCGCTGTGGCCGGCGAACAACCTCTTTGTTAAGGGGGCGGTTCGTGCGCCGTCACAGCGATGTCACACAGCGGCTGACCAATAGAAGCGGAGGGGCGGAGAGCAGCCGCATTAACAACACACCCACCTCGTTGCTGGAAGACGCAGGAATGCTGTTGTTTGTCGTTCCCGGGGTGTCACACGTAGCGATGTGTGCTGCCTCAAGAACGACCAACAACCTGCGTCCAGAATGAACAACGATATTTTGAAAATGAACGACGTGTCAACAATCAACGATTAGGTGAGTATGTTTGATTGTTAACACTCGCTCAGAGCTGTTACACGCAACGACGTCGCTAACGACGCCGGATGTGTGTCACGAATTCCGTGACCACGACGACATATCAGATATGTCATTGCGTGTATAGCTCCCTTATGTTCGGGTTTAGATGGCCAGGTTTCACTGTCCGTACAAGGACTACAATGTCCAGACTTACCGAGGGTGTCCTGACCTGAACTTACAGTCTCAAAGGTACATATGAGGTTGTAATTTTCAAGCCAAAGACCCTGGTTCAGTCCATATACAAATGGTGAAATATATCCATATGAACCTGGCCTTAGAAATTGCAGGGTCTTGCACAAATATCGACTACGTGCAGAGGGAAGAAAGCATGTATAGTTTCAGAGAGGGCAGAGAAAACATACTGTTATCCAGCTCTCACTTATGTCCTAGTCTATGTAAAATACACATGATCAGTAGGAATAGATGACATGGAAGAGACTATAGAATGAGCCATTTATCTATAGGCTTCAAAGAGGATTAATATGGTTATACAGTTAGGTCCAGAAATATTTGGACAGTGACACAAGTTTTGTTATTTTAGCTGTTTACAAAAACATGTTCAGAAATACATTTATATATATAATATGGGCTGAAAGTGCACACTCCCAGCTGCAATATGAGAGTTTTCACATCCAAATCGGAGAAAGGGTTTAGGAATCATAGCTCTGTAATGCATAGCCTCCTCTGTTTCAAGGGACCAAAAGTAATTGGACAAGGGACTCTAAGGGCTGCAATTAACTCTGAAGGAGTCTCCCTCGTTAACCTGTAATCAATGAAGTAGTTAAAAGGTCTGGGGTTGATTACAGGTGTGTGGTTTTGCATTTGGAAGCTGTTGCTGTGACCAGACAACATGCGGTCTAGGGAACTCTCAATTGAGGTGAAGCAGAACATCCTGAGGCTGAAAAAAAAGAAAAAATCCATCAGAGAGATAGCAGACATGCTTGGAGTAGCAAAATCAACAGTCGGGTACATTCTGAGAAAAAAGGAATTGACTGGTGAGCTTGGGAACTCAAAAAGGCCTGGGCGTCCACGGATGACAACAGTGGTGGATGATCGCCGCATACTTTCTTTGGTGAAGAAGAACCCGTTCACAACATAAACTGAAGTCCAGAACACTCTCAGTGAAGTAGGTGTATCTGTCTCTAAGTCAACAGTAAAGAGAAGACTCCATGAAAGTAAATACAAAGGGTTCACATCTAGATGCAAACCATTCATCAATTCCAAAAATAGACAGGCCAGAGTTACATTTGCTGAAAAACACCTCATGAAGCCAGCTCAGTTCTGGAAAAGTATTCTATGGACAGATGAGACCAAGATCAGCCTGTACCAGAATGATGGGAAGAAAAAAGTTTGGAGAAGAAAGGGAACGGCACATGATCCAAGGCACACCACATCCTCTGGAAAACATGGTGGAGGCAACGTGATGGCATGGGCATGCATGGCTTTCAATGGCACTGGGTCACTTGTGTTTATTGATGACATAACAGCGGACAAGAGTAGCCGGATGAATTCTGAAGTGTATCGGGATATACTTTCAGCCCAGATTCAGCCAAATGCCGCAAAGTTGATCGGACGGCGCTTCATAGTACAGATGGACAATGACCCCAAGCATACAGCCAAAGCTACCCAGGAGTTCATGAGTGCAAAAAAGTGGAACATTCTGCAATGGCCAAGTCAATCACCAGATCTTAACCCAATTGAGCATGCATTTCACTTGCTGAAATCCAGACTTAAGACGGAAAGACCCACAAACAAGCAAGACCTGAAGGCTGCGGCTGTAAAGGCCTAGCAAAGCATTAAGAAGGAGGAAACCCAGTGTTTGGTGATGTCCATGGGTTCCAGACTTAAGGCAGTGATTGCCTCCAAAGGATTCGCAACAAAATATTGAAAATAAAAATATTTTGTTTGGGTTTGGTTTATTTGTCCAATTACTTTTGACCTCCTAAAATGTAGAGTGTTTGTAAAGAAATGTGTACAATTCCTACAATTTCTATCAGATATTTTTGTTCAAACCTTCAAATTAAACGTTACAATCTGCACTTGAATTCTGTTGTAGAGGTTTCATTTCAAATCCAATGTGGTGGCATGCAGAGCCCAACTCGCGAAAATTGTGTCACTGTCCAAATATTTCTGGACCTAACTGTATTTTTCTCTTAGACTAGGGGAGCGCAGCTCTGGAGCACAAACTGCTACTGTATATGTGTAAGATATCAGAATGCACATATTATTAGTTATTTTGGGCTGATTATCCGGGTTAAGAGCAGAAATATTCCCAATAATATACGGCCACCCTGGTCTTCTGATGGGTCTGCTCCTTTCTGCTCCATTCGGCAGTTTTTCACGTTCTCTTTCCGCTTATTATGTTTGTAATAAAACACTTTCTTCGCCTGGGAAAACCCGAGTCCTATTCATCCGGATCGTTTTCTGGATCCGGCAGATTTATGGCGTATTGACTGGAAGGTATTCGGGTATTGAATGCGCTGACCAGTCGTGAAACCATAAGCCTGGAAGACTCTGTGCCCATTGTGCGCTGCGCAGGCCGGCCATGGCCACAGGGCGGGAAGGAGTCTGAGCCCAGGATAAAAAGACTAATTGTCTTTTGTCATTTTTTACAAGGAGTATTTAATGGAGGCGAAGGTATCAGCTGTGAGGGAAATTCCAAAGATACTTCTCCAGATATGTGATATTACCCCAGAGAATTCCCAGACAAAGTGGATCTGACAGCTTCTCTGTGGTGAATGCTCCTCCACACAAGGCGCATGGAGTGGGATCTATGGAGCAGGAATTCCTGGCATCTCCCAGAGATATTGAATGCTGCCTAACAGCCGGCTTATCAAACATCTCCACAAAGCCCCGCACAGTCATCATTATATGCTGCGATAGCAATCTGGTGCACAGGGGCCGGAAAGGGATCCACAGGGCCGGGGTATAGGTAACCCAAGAGAATGGCTGGATATGGGAGCAATCCACAGCTCCGTCCAGCCCGCAACGCATGCCAGATTAGCCACGCAATCAGTCCCACGTTATATGGCTTTACGGGTCACATACATGCGATGCATCCAGCTGATCGGGATAATGCCAGGTGCAGACATATCATTGGTGTAACATCTGTGGTTGCACAGGGGTCCAGGAGGTCAGGGGGCCACATCCACCTCCAAACCAGGTGGAATTGGGCATTATGATGAGCTCTTGGACTGCAAAGGGCCCATATATTGTTCTTACACAGGGACCCATATATTGTTCTTACACAGAGCCCCCTTGTGTCTTTGTCCGCCAGTGGATAATGCAGAATGTTAGATGCAGTAATATAGAAACCCGACTGCTGTAGGATTTATGGACTACACCATTGTAGTTTTATCATGTATGCAAGTGTAATTCCTTATTCAGAGTAACATTTTATATATACTTGGTTCAGTATTACTACAGTACAGAATGCAGCAAGATCGCTCTGACACTCAGCATTGTGCTTAGTGATGTACGGCTCGGCATTGTGCTTGGTGATGTACGGCTCGGCATTGTGCTTGGTGATGTACGGCTCGGCATTGTGCTTGGTGATGTACGGCTCGGCATTGTGCTTGGTGATGTAGGGCTCGGCATTGTGCTTGGTGATGTACGGCTCGGCATTGTGCTTGGTGATCTACGGCTCGGCATTGTGCTTGGTGATCTACGACTCGGCATTGTGCTTGGTGATGTACGGCACGGCATTGTGCTTGGTGATGTACGGCTCGGCATTGTGCTCGGTGATGTACGGCTCGGCATTGTGCTCGGTGGTGTACGGCTCGGCATTGTGCTTGGTGGTGTACGGCTCGGCATTGTGCTTGGTGATGTATGGCTCGGCATTGTGCTTGGTGATGTATGGCTCAGCATTGTGTTTGGTGATGTACGGCTCAGCATTGTGCTTGGTGGTGTACGGCTCAGCATTGTGCTTGGTGATGTATGGCTCAGCATTGTGCTTGGTGATGTACAGATCGGCATTGTACTTGGTGATGTACGGCTCGGCATTGTGCTTGGTGATGTATGGCTCGGCATTGTGGTTGGTGATGTATGGCTCAGCATTGTGGTTGGTGATGTATGGCTCAGCATTGTGATTGGTGATGTACGGCTCGGCATTGTGATTGGTGATGTACGGCTCGGCATTGTGCTTGGTGGTGTACGGCTCGGCATTGTGCTTGGTGATGTATGGCTCAGCATTGTGCTTGGTGATGTACGGCTCGGCATTGTGCTTGGTGATGTATGGCTCAGCATTGTACTTGGTAATGTACGGCTCGGCATTGTGCTTGGTGATGTATGGCTCAGCATTGTGCTTGGTGATGTACGGCTCAGCATTGTGCTTGGTGATGTATGGCTCAGCATTGTGCTTGGTAATGTACGGCTCAGCATTGTGCTTGGTAATGTACGGCTCGGCATTGTGCTTGGTGATGTATGGCTCAGCATTGTGCTTGGTGATGTACGGCTCAGCATTGTGCTTGGTGATGTATGGCTCAGCATTGTGCTTGGTAATGTACGGCTCAGCATTGTGCTTGGTGGTGTACGGCTCGGCATTGTGTTTGGTGATGTACGGCTCGGCATTGTGCTCGGTGATGTATGACTGCAGTTTCTCGGCTATGAAGCTCCCGGCGGGCGCAGTGTTTGTGCTGATGTTACCAGGGGAGGACTGGACTCTGCAGTTATGGGGGTCAGCAGAGCGGTGGTGACTTTTCTGCCCTCTGCTCTGTAGTGTTATGGGGTCTCCACTTCGTGGCTGAATTGCTGCGGCTCCTTCCACTTCTCAGTAATATCATTCACAGGTGATGGGGAAGATTTAGGAGGAAGAAATTTTCATGAATGCACTCGTTACCCTGGTGACTCCTATTACAGGATGCACTGGTATCAGTGAGCTCTGCACCACCAGCCATTCTGTCCCTGTTAGTAAAGGCAGACGGCATAATGGGGGGCGGAGGTTATACACTTGGGGTGATGGGACTAAATGAAAATCCTCAATTCAATGATGAAAAAGTTTCTCCATTTTAAGGAAAGTGGATCCCAAATACGCATATATCTAAAATAACAGACCCGGTCCTGATAGAGGTCAGGTGAGGCTCTTGCTGAGCTCAGTCATTGGCTGCAGCCAGTGTGTTTAGCTAATGATGGCAGACCACACAGACACTTTGCGGCCTGTGAGCTGGAGGAGCCCAGAGCCAATGCCGCCATCAGGTCCCCCGCACGGCATCATGAATGCTGATACAGTTAGAAGCAATCATGAAAGAGGGAGCGCTCCGCTGTTGTTCCCTCCTCCATAATTCTCCCACCGCATCTGCCCTGACATCTCAGCACAGCGGGCACCATGATGTCACTAGTGCGCGCCAACTGTGCCGAGACATGCCGAGCTGCAGACCTCTCACCATGGAGACCGGAGCAGCGGGGGAAGGAGGAGAGGTGAGTACCTGAGAACACCGATGGAGGACTATGGGGGGGGCGCATTAAAATTAGAGATGAGTGACCCTGAGGTATGATGTTCGAGATTCGGAAATCGACTTCCTTAAAAACAAAGTTCAAGGTTGAAGGTCAAGTGAGTTCCGAGTGCAAAAACCCCCTCACCCTCTCCCAGAAGTGATCTGTTTATGGAGACCTTAACTGCCAATCAATGACTTCCATTAAGATTTGGATCAAGTGTCGGGGTCAGACTGTGCTTGCCAAACCGAACGTCCAAAGGTTCACTCATCTCTAATTATAATATATGGAGGACTATGGGGGGGCCATTATACTAAGTGGAGGACGATGGCAGGTGCATTATGCTATATGAACGACAATGTGGAGCCCAGTATACTGTACGAAGGGCTATGTGGGGCCATGATAATATTTTGAGGACTATGAGAGCTTTTATACTTTATGTTTGAGGCTGTGTGTTGGGGGTCATTATACAGTGTGGAAATGTGTGGGGTCATTATACTGTATGGAGGGCTATGTGGGGGCCATTATACTGTTTGGAGGGCTGTATGGAGGTCAATTTGACAAGGTAGTTGAGGGGGGTACAGTAGGGTCATCAAACTGTGTATATAGAGGGTAATGTGTAGGGTTTCACTGTGGGGGGATCATGCAACGTTTGTGGGGCACTCTTGCTCCCATCATACTTTATGGCTGCAATGAAAGGGGGATCTAGGGGCTTCAATAGGAGGCAAATTACTGTGTAAGGGCTGCAAAGCTGTGAGATATTTTCTTATGTGACCCAGACCGAATATTATGTTTTTGAGTTTTGTTTTTGTAAGGGGGACCCAAATATATCTTCTGCTTTGGGGTCCCTTGACTTCTATGTACGCCCCTAGCTGCAGTGGTGATGTGTGCTGTCAATGTGATGCCACAGCAGCAGCCAAAAAAACGAGACCAGGGAGCTAGCACTGGACCCGGGGAGGGTGAGTACCTCCTCTGTTTATTATTTTACATTTTCATTTGGGAGTGCAGGTTTTGCTAGATTTTTTTTTATTGGGGGGGAGGGAGCATAGCACCTCTCCAGAGCCTTTATGCCATCAGTAACATGAAAACCCCCTATATTTCCACTGAGAAGTGACAGACCCGAGAGGTGATTTTTTTTATTTTGTGAATTGAGTTGAAGCTTTTATTGACAACATTTTACATAGCATTTTGGATCCGTTCACATTCATCCTGTGCTCTACACTGAGCATTTACATCTAACCCCCCCCCCCTCCCCCGAGGGATCCATTCCCTATAATGAGGCAGCAGAGCTTCCCTGGACTCAGTCTGGTCTCAGTGTTATCCTTTTCAGAAGTGCACTAAACTGGTTGACTGCTCTTTTCAGCACCACTGAAAAGATGGACACCGCTGGGACATAAGCAGGCACAGTCCAAAATGACTTCCTCTGTCTCATAGTGAATCTTCTATTTTTCATCTGAATTACATTTTTCAGAGGTTTACAAGTAATGCCCGATGTAAGCGCTCAATGTAGAGCGCAGGATAAATGTGAGCAAAACCTTACTGTGATCTTTGGGAGGAAGAATGACTAAATCATCAGCAGGTCAAGAATTGCTGATAGTTATTTTTACGCTGTTCACCGTATGGTATAAGTGATACACCAGCTTTAATTTTCTGGTCTTTGTGATTACAGCAATACCAGATTTATCTAGTTTTTTTATGGTTGGTTACACTAGAAACACTTTTTTTTATACAAAAAAAATAAAAAATAAATGAAAAAGGTTTTTGGAGCAACATATTTTGATAATTATTTTTACACTGTTCGGTAAAAGAAATAAAACTGGTTTATTGCTTGGGTCAGTACAATTACAGCGATACCACATTTATATATTGTTTTATGTTTTGCCGCTTTTACACAATAAAAACAATTTTATTAAAAAAAAAAAGTTTTTGCATTGCTTTATTCTGAGATCTATAGCGTTTTATACTTTTTTGGCAGCTTGTTTTTTTGGGACAAAATGACGTTTTCAACTACCGTATATCATTTTCAGTTACGTTCAACATTTAGATTGTGTTTTATCCCACTTTTTCCGGCGGTGTGATGAAAAAGCATTGTTTTTCTGCTACATTATTTTTTTTACGCTGCTCACTGAAGAGGTTTAAATAGCATGACAGTTTGCAGACGTGGTAGTAGCAAATGTGTGGGGTTTTTTTTTGTTTTACATAAATTAAATGTATTAGTATTTTTTATTTATTTTGTGATTTTTTTGTTACAATTTTTATTTAACTTATTTTACTTAGTCTCCCAATGGGACTTTAACTTTTATTAGTCTGATCATTGGTTTAATGGATTATAATGCACAAGCATGGCAAAACATTACACCTGCCTGTTTTACAGTGACAGATCGCCTGTTAGACACAGCCAGAAGCAGAGTCTAACAGGCCACCGTACAAGGCAGACCCAGAGGTCATCATTTGGAATGCTTCCTCTAATTCAATCAAGTCCTGATAATGTTGCTGGTCAGAACTAGCGCTCTGCACCGCTTTCTCTGTGTATCTGGGACTCTGGGGGTCTTGAACCCCTTCCCCACCCATAGAGACACGTCGTCGCTGCACAAAGCCCAGCAAGCGCCAACGTTTATCTACAATGGGCAGTCACAAAGAGGATAAAGACATTAACTGCATTCAACCTAAACTGCAAAACGCTGATATTATAGCCAAAATAACCTGTACAAGTTTCTTCAGACTAAGAGAAGAAAAAAAAACAAAACATGGACACATTAAATATTTTTTACGGACAGTCCTGGAATTTCTGGATGGTTGTCACTCAGTGTAGGTGTTACTAGTTTAAGAAGTTATCATCATGAATGCAAAGTGCAGATAATCCGATGCTGCTATTATTTTTAGACCATTTTCTCCTTGTCTTGCGTTTGAGTTTTTTTTTTTTTCCAGTGCAGCACTGCCCTCTTGTGGCCACATGATAAAAATACACTCAAATGTGCAAATCAAAAATAAGTGAACAAACCCTGACACAAGATAATGAAAGCACGTCATTGTTTTACTATAGGTCGTATTGCAAAGTTGCTCCATTGTGGGACTGTTTAGTCTCATAGTGGAAGGAAAAAATAAAAAAAAGTAAATATTCAAAGATTTTTTTAAAAAAAAGAAATGCACCGGTACTGTGCCTTTAATACAACCCCTGAAAAAAGCATTTTGTCCCCCCTTTTAATATAGGCTCACAAGATTTCAACTTTAACATGAAACAAACACCCCCCCTCCATCCAAGTGAAAAATTCTAATTGGGGTGAAGCCCAATCCTACAAATATTATTTGGTTTTAATGTTTTACTGTGTTCATTGTGCAGCAAAAATGACTTGGGAAGATGATTCTTCAGGTCAGTATGAATGCGAACATATATCTCATATATACAGTCATGTGCAAAAGTGTTGGCACCCTTGAAATTGTTCTAGAAAATGAAATATTTCGCCCATAAAATTATTGTAATTCCGCATGTTTTGTTATACACGTTTATTTTCTTTGTGTATTGGAAAAAATAGAAAAAAGGAAAATTGAACATCATTTCAGACAAAACTCCTAAAATGCATTGAACAAAATTGTTGCCAAATTTCCAAAATTGTGGATAAACATCTTTGTTTTAAACACGTGATGCTTGTTCAAACTCACCTGTGGCAAGTAACAGGTGTGGGCAATATGGAAATCACACCTGAAACCAGTTGATTAAATCTAGTCTGTGTGTGGCACACTAAGCATGGAGAACAGAAAGAGAAGAGAACTGTCTGAGGGCCAAAATTATTGAAAAATATCAACAATCTCTAGGTTACAAGTTCATCTCAAGAGATCTTGATGTTCCTTTGTCCACTGGACGGAACATAATCAAGAAATTTAAAACCCATGGCACTGTAGCTAACCTCCCTGGACGTGAAAAGCAGATAAAAATGATGAAAGGTTACAATGCAGGATAGTCCGGATGGTGGATAAAGCCGCCCCAATCAACTTACAAAGAAATTCCAGCTGTCCTGCAGGCTCAGGGGGCATCTATGTCAGCGTGAAGTACCCATCTACATCGGAATTAAACGCTATGGAGGAGACCCAGGAGGACCCCACTGGTGACACAGACATAAAAAAAGCTCGATTGCATTGTGCCTAAATGTACGTGAGTAACCAAATTTCTTCTGGGAAAGTGTCTTGTGGACAGATGAGACCAAGATAGAGCTTTTTGGTAAAGCACATCTTTCTACTGGTTACTGAAAACAGAATGAGGCCTACAAAGAAAATAACACAGGACCTACAGTCAAATATGGTGGAAGCTCAAAAATGTTTTGGGGTTTTGCTCCCTCTGGCACTGGGGGCATTGACTGAGTGCAAGAAATCTGAAGATTACCAAAGGATTTTAGGTCACTGGTGCCTAGTGTCAGAAAGCTGGATTTGTGTGCTAGGTATACATACTTCAAAGAAGCCCCAGAAATGGATAGAAACAAAGCTTTGGAGAGTTCTGAAGTGGCAGCAATGAGTCCGGAACTAAATCCCATTGACACCTGTGGAGAGATCTTAAAATTTCTGTTGGGAGAAGAGAAGACGCCTTCAAATATGAGAGACCTGGAGCAGTTTATAAAGAAGAGTCCAAAAATCCAGGAGAGAGGAGTAAGAAGCTTGTGGACGGTTATAGGAAGCGACTGATTGCAGATATTTGGTCCAAAGGGCAATGGGTGTGCAACCAAATATTAAAATATTAAGATTAGGGGGGCCAACAATTTTGTCCGTCTCCTTTTTTGGAGTTTTGTGTGAAATTATTTCTAAATTTGCCTTTTTTTTTTTTTTTACTCAGTTTCAAGTTGTTTCAATACACACAAAGGAAATAAAGCACATGTATACAAGAAATCGTGTAATTGCAATCATTTTCTGGGAGAAATACTTCATTTCCTGGAACAATTTATAAGGGTGTCAACACTTTTGAGCATCACTGTACATACAGTTAGGTCCAAAAATATTTGGACAGTGACACAAGTTTTGTTATTTTAGCTGTTTACAAAAACATGTTCAGAAATACAATTATATATATAATATTGGCTGAAAGTGCACACTCCCAGCTGCAATATGAGAGTTTTCACATCCAAATCAGAGAAAGGGTTTAGGAATCATAGCTCTGTAATGTATAGGCTCCTCTTTTTCAAGGGACCAAAAGTAATTGGACAAGGGACTCTAAGGGCTGCAATTAACTCTGAAGGCGTCTCCTCGTTAACCTGTAATCAATGAAGTAGTTAAAAGGTCTGGGGTTGATTACAGGTGTGTGGTTTTGCATTTGGAAGCTGTTGCTGTGACCAGACAACATGCGGTCTAAGGAACTCTCAATTGAGGTGAAGCAGAACATCCTGAGGCTGAAAAAAAAGAAAAAATCCATCAGAGAGATAGCAGACATGCTTGGAGTAGCAAAATCAACAGTCGGGTAAATTCTGAGAAAAAAGGAATTGACTGGTGAGCTTGGGAACTCAAAAAGGCCTGGGCGTCCACGGATGACAACAGTGGTGGATGATCGCCGCATACTTTCTTTGGTGAAGAAGAACCCGTTCACAACATCAACTGAAGTCCAGAACACTCTCAGTGAAGTAGGTGTATCTGTCTCTAAGTCAACAGTAAAGAGAAGACTCCATGAAAGTAAATACAAAGGGTTCACATCTAGATGCAAACCATTCATCAATTCCAAAAATAGACAGGCCAGAGTTAAATTTGCTGAAAAACACCTCATGAAGCCAGCTCAGTTCTGGAAAAGTATTCTATGGACAGATGAGACAAAGATCAGCCTGTACCAGAATGATGGGAAGAAAAAAGTTTGGAGAAGAAAGGGAACGGCACATGATCCAAGGCACACCACATCCTCTGTAAAACATGGTGGAGGCAACGTGATGGCATGGGCATGCATGGCTTTCAATGGCACTGGGTCACTTGTGTTTATTGATGACAAAACAGCAGACAAAAGTAGCCGGATGAATTCTGAAGTGTACCGGGATATACTTTCAGCCCAGATTCAGCCAAATGCCACAAAGTTGATCGGACGGTGCTTCATAGTACAGATGGACAATGACCCCAAGCATACAGCCAAAGCTACCCAGGAGTTCATGAGTGCAAAAAAGTGGAACCTTCTGCAATGGCCAAGTCAATCACCAGATCTTAACCCAATTGAGCATGCATTTCACTTGCTCAAATCCAGACTTAAGACAGAAAGACCCACAAACAAGCAAGACCTGAAGGCTGCGGCTGTAAAGGCCTGGCAAAGCATTAAGAAGGAGGAAACCCAGCGTTTGGTGATGTCCATGGGTTCCAGACTTAAGGCAGTGATTGCCTCCAAAGGATTCGCAACAAAATATTGAAAATAAAAATATTTTGTTTGGGTTTGGTTTATTTGTCCAATTACTTTTGACCTCCTAAAATGTGGAGTGTTTGTAAAGAAACGTGACAATTCCTACAATTTCTATCAGATATTTTTGTTCAAACCTTCAAATTAAACGTTACAATCTGCACTTGAATTCTGTTGTAGAGGTTTCATTTCAAATCCAATGTGGTGGCATGCAGAGCCCAACTCGCCAAAATTGTGTCACTGTCCAAATATTTCCGGACCTAACTGTATGATTTATACAGACACACACACAAACACAGCAGATGAAATAAGTATTGAACACGTCACCACTTTTCTAAGTAAATATACTTCTAAAAGTGTTATTGATAAGAATTTCTCACCAGATGACGGTAACAATCCATCCAATCCACAAAGAAAAAAAAATCCAATTATAGATGTCCATTAATTAAAGGGCATATCCAGGACTTGGTTTTTCTTCTAAATGTACCCAAGTACTAAAAGGCAGGTAGTTGCTCCCTACCTGCTTTTTATGCTCAGCGCCGTTCTTCACCAGCACTGACGGCTCTGCCGGCAATTCAGTTGCTTCCGCTGATGTAATGTCAACAGAGCGGTGGCTTTATTTCCGCTTTGCTGATGGGCCGGGCAGTTAGGCAGAGAGGAAATGGCTGTCAATCGCCATGTCAGCTGGCTACATATCAGAGCTGAAAAGAAGTTTCCGCTTCATTCACAAAACCTCGGTATCTCTGGTCTGTGCCGGCGGTGAATGGTGCAGCACACAGAGAGGTAGGTAGCTTAGGCAGTGTGTGTGTGTGTGTGTGTGTGTGTGTGTGTGTGTGTGTGTTAAAGCCTTGGATTTACCCTTTAAGTTATGGCACGTAATAATGAGAAATGACAGGGACAAAAAAAAAAAAAAAAGTATTGAACACACTTACTGAAATGTATTTAGTACTTTGTCCAAAAGCCTTTGTTGGTGATGAAGCTTGAAGACTCCTCCTGTATGGAGAATTTAATCTCCTGCATTGCTCAGGTGTGATTTTGGCCCATTCCTCCACACAAACACTCTTCACATTCTGCAGGTCCCAGCTCCTTCTATGAACTCTGAGCTTTAGTTCCTTCCATACATTTTCTATTGGGTTCAGCTCTGGGGATCGGATTGGCCATTCTAGCAGCTTTTTTTATTTTCTCTGAAACCAATTGAGTTTCCTTGGCTGTGGATGGGAAGATCAATCTGTACAGGAGACGGCCGCAGCTAGGATGAAACCAAATATAAAACACAGGAGGAAGATACAGACACCAGAGGCAGTGGAGGGGTCGGGGCAGAGCCGAAGACCCAACCCAAAGTCCCACCCCAATGCACTGAAAGCTTAGGAAACCAAAACTGCTGATGATGATTAAACAAGAACCATATTGCAGATTTCTACACTGAAGGTATCTATTAGATCAGTATAAGAGCGCCATTATAGCCATACCTTTATTTTAAGATGCATAATCCTGATGTTTTCTGTGATAACATTTTTTTAATGAAAAATAAAAATGACTAGTATCTTATGAAGCCTCCACTATTTGTGAATGTAAACATGGGGGTGACAGGGGCCTTCTGTAGGCCCCAGCTGTCATAGCAATCCATCAGCACACTGGAGGAAGGTGGTACTATGGGCATCGGACCTATTTAAATGCATCTGCCTGTCACTGACAGCAGCAATTAAAGGTTTAAATAACAGTAACCACAGCTAGCTCTGGTTGCTGCTGTTATACAGCCAACATCTACAGCTAACATTGCTGGCAACTACCCTAAATGTTGCAGGCTCAAGTCCTGAGCCCGCTCCATACACCAGCATCTAATCACGGACATATTTATATACCAGGGTGCTACAGCTGCTACAAAGGGGTTAAAACATTTAAATTATAAGTGAAAATGCTTTACTAGGAAAAATAGAACAAAGCTTTTAAAATTAAAAAAATTGTCATTTTCAAAAAGTCGTCATATATAAGATTTCACAAAAATGATCTATCTTGAAATAAAAATACAAGTTAAACATCACCATATAAATATTATAAAACTGATAGTAATGTACTTCTGCTCACAAATCCAACGAAAAAAAACCCAAACATGTGGTTCTTAAGGCCGGGGCCACATGGGGCACTACTGCGATGCTCGCATGACACTCGGCTCGTACTGGCAGCACAGCAGAAGCCGAGTGTCATGCGAGTGTCACTGCGACTGAGGTCAGACTGTGCGAGCGGACCTCAGCTGTGGGGGGTGGGCTGGCACTCCGGAGCCGGTTATTGCGATTTTCGCATTACACTCGGGTTACACCAGTGTACTGTGAGTGCAGTGCGATCTTTCTCTCGCCCCATAGACTTGAATGGGTGCGAGAGAAAAGAGTCTCGCATTACAGTCGCAGCATGCTGCTATTGTTCTCTCGGTCTGATTAGGGCTGAGGAAATAATCGCTCATGTGTGCTGGCACATAGGCTTATATTGGTCCGAGGGGAATGCAATGTTTTATCGCACTCCACTCGCACTGATTTTCTCTCCGTGTGTCTTAGGCCTAAGAGGTCATCAGGCAGTGAAGAGCAGATTGGAAATGACATCTATTTTAAGTTGTTCCTTACAAAGAAAAATGTTGTCTGGTGATGAGGAGCACTACCATGCTCTGGTGCTCTGTACTGGTAACTAGTGATGAGCGGGCACTACCATGCTCTGGTGCTCTGTACTGGTAACTAGTGATGAGCGGGCACTACCATGCTCTGGTGCTCTGTACTGGTAACTAGTGATGAGCGGGCACTACCATGCTCTGGTGCTCTGTACTGGTAACTAGTGATGAGCGGGCACTACCATGCTCGGGTGCTCAGTACTGGTAACTAGTGATGAGCGGGCACTACCATGCTCTGGTGCTCTGTACTGGTAACTAGTGATGAGCGGGCACTACCATGCTCTGGTGCTCTGTACTGGTAACTAGTGATGAGCGGGCACTACCATGCTCTGGTGCTCTGTACTGGTAACTAGTGATGAGCGGGCACTACCATGCTCTGGTGCTCTGTACTGGTAACTAGTGATGAGCGGGCACTATCATGCTCAGGTGCTCTGTACTCGTAACTAGTGATGAGCGGGCACTACCATGCTCGGGTGCTCTGTACTGGTAACTAGTGATGAGCAGGCACTACCATGCTCGGGTGCTCTGTACTGGTAACTAGTGATGAGCGGGCACTACCATGCTCGGGTGCTCTGTACTGGTAACTAGTGATGAGCGGGCACTACCATGCTCGGGTGCTCTGTACTGGTAACTAGTGATGAGTGGGCACTACCATGCTCAGGTGCTCTGTACTCGTAACTAGTGATGAGTGGGCACTACCATGCTCAGGTGCTCTGTACTAGTAACTAGTGATGAGTGGGCACTACTATGCTCGGGTGCTCTGTACTCGTAACTAGTGATGAGCGGGCACTACCATGCTCGGGTGCTCTGTACTCGTAAATAGTGATGAGTGAGCACTACCATGCTCAGGTGCTCAGTACTCGTAACTAGTGATGAGCGGGCACTACCATGCTCAGGTGCTCTGTACTCGTAACTAGTGATGAGCGGGCACTACCATGCTCAAGTGCTCTGTACTCGTAACTAGTGATGAGCAGGCACTACCATGCTCAGGTGCTCAGTGCTCGTAACTAGTGATGAGCGGGCACTACCATGCTCAGGTGCTCTGTACTCGTAAGTAGTGATGAGCGGGCACTACCATGCTCAGGTGCTCTGTACTCGTAACTAGTGATGAGCGGGCACTACCATGCTCGGGTGCTCAGTACTCGTATCTAGTGATGAATGGGCACTACCATGCTCAGGTGCTCCGTACTCGTAACTAGTGATGAGCGGGCACTACCATGCTCAGGTGCTCAGTACTACGGTAGTAACTAGTGATGAGCGGGCACTACCATGCTCAGGTGCTCAATACTCGTAACTAGTGATGAGCGGGCACTACCATGCTCAGGTGCTCAGTACTACGGTAGTAACTAGTGATGAGCGAGCACTACCATGCTCGGGTGCTCAGTACTTGTAACTAGTGATGAGCGGGCACTACCATGCTCAGGTGCTCTGTACATGTAACTAGTGATGAGCAGGCACTACCATGCTCGGGTGCTCAGTACTGGTAACTAGTGATGAGCGAGCACTACCATGCTCGGGTGCTCAGTACTCGTAACTAGTGATGAGCAGGCACTACCATGCTCGGGTGCTCAGTACTGGTAACTAATGATGAGCAGGCACTACCATGCTCGGGTGCTCAGTACTCGTAACTAGTGATGAGCGAGCACTACCATGCTCGGGTGCTCAGTACTCGGAACTGGTGATGAGTGGGCACTACCATGCTCGGGTGCTCAGTACTTGTAACTAGTGATGACTGGACACTACCATGCTCGGGTGCTTAGTACTTGTAACTAGTGATGAGCGGGCACTACCATGCTCGGGTGGTCAGTACTCGTAACTAGTGATGAGTGGGCACTACCATGCTCGGGTGCTCAGTACTGGTAACTAGTGATGAGCGAGCACTACCATGCTCAGGTGCTCAGTACTGGTAACTAGTGATGAGTGGGCACTACCATGCTCGGGTGCTCAGTACTCGTAACTAGTGATGAGTGGGCACTACCATGCTCGGGTGCTCAGTACTGGTAACTAGTGATGAGCGAGCACTACCATGCTCGGGTGCTCAGTACTCGTAACTAGTGATGAGTAGGCACTACCATGCTCGGGTGCTCAGTACTGGTAACTAATGATGAGCAGGCACTACCATGCTCGGGTGCTCAGTACTCGTAACTAGTGATGAGCGGGCACTACCATGCTCGGGTGCTCAGTACTGGTAACTAGTGATGAGCGGGCACTACCATGCTCGGGTGCTCAGTACTCGTAACTAGTGATGAGCGAGCACTACCATGCTCGGGTGCTCAGTACTCGTAACTAGTGATGAGCGGGCACTACCATGCTCAGGTGCTCAGTACTCGTAACTAGTGATGAGCGGGCACTACCATGCTCAGGTGCTCAGTACTACGGTAGTAACTAGTGATGAGCGAGCACTACCATGCTCGGGTGCTCAGTACTCGTAACTAGTGATGAGCGGGCACTACCATGCTCAGGTGCTCAGTACTACGGTAGTAACTAGTGATGAGCGGGCACTACCATGCTCGGGTGCTCAATACTGGTAACTAGTGATAAGCGGGCACTACCATGCTCGGGTGCTCAGTACTCGTAACTAGTGATGAGCGGGCACTACCATGCCCGGGTGCTCAGTACTCGTAATTAGTGATGAGCGGGCACTACCATGTTCAGGTGCTCAGTACTCGTAACTAGTGATGAGCGGGCACTACCATGCTCAGGTGCTCAGTACTCGTATCTAGTGATGAGCGGGCACTACCATGCTCGGGTGCTCAGTACTCGTAACTAGTGATGAGCGGGCACTACCATGCCCGGGTGCTCAGTACTCGTAATTAGTGATGAGCGGGCACTACCATGTTCAGGTGCTCAGTACTCGTAACTAGTGATGAGCGAGCACTACCATGCTCGGGTGCTCAGTACTCGTAACTAGTGATGAGCAGGCACTACCATGCTCGGGTGCTCAGTACTCGTAACTAGTGATGAGCGGGCACTACCATGCTCGGGTGCTCAGTACTCGTAACTAGTGATGAGCGAGCACTACCATGCTCGGGTGCTCAGTGCTCGTAACTAGTGATGAGCGGGCACTACTATGCTCAGGTGCTCAGTGCTCGTAACTAGTGATGAGCGGGCACTACCATGCTCAGGTGCTCAGTACTTGTAACTAGTGATGAGCGAGCACTACCATGCTCGGGTGCTCAGTACTTGTAACTAGTGATGAGTGGGCACTACCATGCTCGGGTGCTCAGTACTTGTAACTAGTGATGAGCGGGCACTACCATGCTCGGGTGCTCAGTGCTCGTAACTAGTGATGAGCGGGCACTACTATGCTCAGGTGCTCAGTGCTCGTAACTAGTGATGAGCGGGCACTACCATGCTCAGGTGCTTGGTACTCGTAACTAGTGATGAGTGGGCACTACCATGCTCGGTTGCTCAATACTCGTAACTAGTGATGAGCGGGCACTACCATGCTCGGGTGCTCAGTACTAGTAACTAGTGATGAGCGGGCACTACCATGCTCAGGTGCTCAGTACTTGTAACTAGTGATGAGCGGGCACTACCATGCTCAGGTGCTCAGTACTCGTAACTAGTGATGAGTGGGCACTACCATGCTCGGGTGCTCAGTACTTGTAACTAGTGATGAGCGGGCACTACCATGCTCAGGTGCTCAGTACTCGTAACTAGTGATGAGCGGGCACTACCATGCTCAGGTGCTCTGTACTCGTAACTAGTGATGAGCGGGCACTACCATGCTCGGGTGCTCAGTACTCGTAACTAGTGATGAGCGGGCACTACCATGCTCAGGTGCTCAGTACTTGTAACTAGTGATGAGCGAGCACTACCATGCTCGGGTGCTCAGTACTTGTAACTAGTGATGAGTGGGCACTACCATGCTCGGGTGCTCAGTACTTGTAACTAGTGATGAGCGGGCACTATCATGTTCAGGTGCTCAGTACTCGTAACTAGTACTTACATCACAGGCCCGAGTTTCTCTTACCTTAAAATTGGCCACAATCTTAGCAGTCATTAATGCCATAACACTATCCATCCACGCAAGCCATGGTCATTGTGCCTTGTGAAACTATTCGGCCCCTTGAATTTTTCAACCTTTTCCCACATTTCAGGCTTCAAACATAAAGATAGAAATGTTAATGTTCTGGTGAAGAATCAACAACAAGTGGACACAATTGTGAAGATGAACGATATTTATTGCTTATATGAAACTTTTATAAACAAATAACTGAAAATTGGGGCGTGCAATATTATTCATCCCCTTTAAGTTAATACTTTGTAGCGCCCCCTTTTGCTGCGATTACAGCACAAGTCTCTTGGGGTATGTGTCTATCAGTTTTGCACATCGAGAGACTGAAATTCTCGCCCATTCTTCCTTTGTAAACAGCTGGAGCTGAGTGAGGTTGGATGGAGGCGTTTGTGAACAGCAGTTTTCAGCTCTTTCCACAGATTCTCGATTGGATTCAGGTCTGGACTGTGACTTGGCCATTCTAACACCTGGATACGTTTATTTGTGAACCCTTAAATTGTAGATTTTGCTTTATGTTTGGGATCAATGTCTTGATGAAAGACAAATCTCCGTCCCAGTCTCAGGTCTTTTTCAGACTCCAATAGGTTTTCTTCAAGAACGGTCCTGTATCTGGCTTCATCCATCTTCCCATCAATTTTAACCATCTTCCCTGTCTTTGCTGAAGAAAAGCAGGCCCAAACCATGATGCTGCCACCACCATGTTTGACAGTGGGGATGGTGTGTTCAGGATGATTAGCTGTGTTGCTTTTACGCCAAACAAATCGTTTGGCATTTTGCCCAAATAGTTCGATTTTTGGTTTCATCTGAGCAGAGCACCTTCTTACACATGTTTGGTGTCTCAGGTGGCTTGTAGCAAACTTTAAACACTTTTTATGGATATCTTTGAGAAATGGCTTTCTCCTTGCCACTCTTCCATAAAGGCCAGATTTGTGCAGTGTACGACTGATTGTTGTCCTATGGACAGACTCTCCCACCTCAGCTGTAGATCTCTGCAGTTCATCCAGAGTGATCAGGGGCCTCTTGGCTGCATCTCTGATCAGTCTTCTCCTTGTGTGAGATGACAGTTTGGATGGACGGGTCTTGGTAGATTTACAGTGGTATGATACTCCTTCCATTTCAATATGATCACTTGCACAGTGCTCCTTGGGATGTTTAAAGTTTTGGAAATCTTTTTGTAACCAAATCCGGCTTTAAACTTCTCCACAACAGTATCACGGACCTGCCTGTTGTGTTCCTTGGTCTTCATGATGCTATCTGTGCTTTAAACAGAACACTGAGACTATCACAGAGCAGGTGCCATTATACGGAGACTTGATGATAAATATAAGCCACCTGTGTGTAATCATCAGTCATTTAGGACATTGGATCATTCAGAGATCCTCAATGAACTTCTGGAGTGAGTTTGCTGCACTGAAAGTAAAGGGGATGAATAATATTGCACGCCCCAATTTTCAGTTATTTTTTTTAAAAAGTTTAAAATAAGCATTAAATATCTTTCACCTTCACAATTGTGTCCCACTTGTTGTTGATTCTTTACCATAACATTAACATTTTTATCTTTATGTTTGAAGTTTGAAATGTGGGAAAAGGTTGAAAAATTAAAGGGGACCAAATACCTTCGCAAGGCGCTATATCTAGGACAGATTTATACCCTATATCTGTCATCCCCAGGTTTTTCCTCCCCCATCTGAGAGCAGTATAATGTAGAGACAGGGACCCTGATTCCAGCGATGTGTCACTTACTGAGCTGTTTGCTGTCATTTTGATAAAACAATGTTCTCTATTGCAGATCTAGCAGTTATACAGAGCTCATGAATATGCCGGACTACGTGCAGCACAACAAGTAGTCATGTAATGATATTCTACTGCTGATTAATCAGTGATTTTATCAAAAGTACATTAAGGCTACATGCGCGAGCTGCATTTTTTTCTGCAACCAAACTGCAACCAAAACTGCACCTTGTCAGAGAGAGCCTGGATATGTCCCAAAAACCGCTTGTAATGAGAGTGCGTTTTTGATGCGTTTTTGTTAGTGTTTTTTTTAAAGGCGAAACAAAATATGATAGGAAAGGATAATGGATAGATAGCTAAAATAGATGAGACAAAAAAAAATAGAAAGAATAGCTAGATGGATAGATAAGAACATATAGAATAGATAAGAAAGAATACAGATAAATAACAGAATAGCTTGATAGAGGGATAGCCAGCCTGGTTAGCTTTTTTTTTTTTGGGGTAAAAAAAAAAACAAAAAAAACCAAAAAAAAAACAAACACACAACGTGGGTTCCCCTCTTTTTCATATCCAGCATAGGAACAACAGCAGCTGCAGGCTGCAACCCTCAGCTCTCTGCTGTACCTTGGCTGGTTATGAAAAATAGAGGGGATCCCACATTTTTTTTTTAAATTATTTGATTAAAAAAAAATAAAATAATAATATGACGTGGGATCCCCAAATTTTTTAATACCAGCCAAGGAGCAGCAGACAACTGGGGGCTGATATTAAAGGTGGGAAGGGCCATCGTTATTTGGCCCTTTCCAGCTTAACACAGCAGGCCACAGCCGCCCCAGAAGTGACGCATCCATAAGATGCGCCAATTCTGGAGCTGGACCCGACTCTTCCGTTGCCTGGGTGTGGTGGAATTGGGGTAATAAAGGGGTTAATGGCAGCCCATAGCTGCCATTAAGCCCTAGGTTAGTGATGTTAGGCGTCTATGAGACACCCCTCATCATCAATATGTAAGTGGAAGTAAATAACCACAAACAGCCAAAAAATCCGTTATTTGAAATAAAATAAAAAGCCACCCTCTTTCACCACTTTATTAACCCCCCAAACACCCCTCCAGGTCCGAAGTAATCCACACAAGGTCCCACGATCCTTCCAGCTTTGCTACATCCCTGTCCTGTCACAGCCAGCGGTCATACAGCATGGCTGCCAGCTTTTAGTGTGGACAGAGCCGCAGCGATCAGAATGAACCCCTAACGTCACAGCTACAGGTCCTGCAGAACGGCGGGTGTCGCAGCAATGACATCAGGGGTTCAGGCCGCTACTGAAGTGAGCCACGCGATCGGCGGAGCTGTCACTCACACAAGTCCTCCAGCTACGGCTCACTTCAGTTGCGGCCTGATGTGCGCTCACAGGTGGAGGACTTGAGCTGTGACAGCAAACACCTGAGTGACGGCATCGCTGACCACGCTGCTCACTTCAGTCCATCGGGTGGTTTGCTGTGACAGCTGTGGAGCGACGGTACTGCTGATAGAGTGACTCTTCAGTGCTGTACGGAGTGGCTCTTCAGTGCTGTACAACATAGACCCGCCAACCAGCGACTGATTGGAATTGTGAAAATTTTGGATAAACAACTTTGTTTTAAACATGTGATGCTTGTTCAAACTCACCTGTGGCAAGTAACAGGTGTGGGCAATATGGAAATCACATCCGATGCTACCCGGATTCCAGTGATGTGTCACTTAAGGTGGCTTTACACACTGCAACATCGCAAACGACATCGCTGTAACGTCACCGGTTTTGTGACGTTACAGCGACCTCTCCAGCGACATTGCAGTGTGTGAAACACATCAGCGACCTGGCCCCAGCTGTGAAGTTGTGATCGCTACAAATCGTTCAGGACCATTGTTTGGTCCTTTGTTTCCCGCTGTGCAGCATGCATCGCTAGAAAGTCTGTGTGTAAAGGGGACTTTACAGCGACTCCGCGGCTCTGTCTGTGTAGCGTCCTGATTAGCGGTCACCTGTGAAGGATTCACTGGTGACCGCTAATCCCCCTAGTGACTGAAGTGTCCCCCCTCTCTCATACTCACCGATCCCCGGCTCTGCACGGCGTTCACACTGCTCCAGCGGCTTTTCCTTTTTTGAAAAAGCCGGCCGCTCATTAAACAATCTCGTATTCCCTGCTTTTCCCCGCCCACCGGCAAATATGATTGGTTGCAGTGAGACATGCCCCCACGCTGAGTGACAGGTGTCACACTGCACCCAATCACAGCAGCCGGTGGGCGTGTCTATACTGTGCAGTAAAATAAATAAATAAATTAAAAAATCCGGCGTGCGGTCCCCCCCTATTTTAATTCCAGTCAGATAAAGCCATACGGCTGCAGGCTGGTATTCTCAGGATGGGGAGCTCCACGTTATGGGGAGCCCCCCAGCCTAACAATATTTAATTTCTAATAAAGGATTTTTTCAGGTGTGTGTGTTTATTTACTGTAATTTACAGATTAATCATGGAAGGTATCTCGGGGAGACGCCTGACATGATTAATCTAGGACTTATTGGCAGCTATGGGCTGCCATTAACTCCTTATTACCCCGATTTGCCAACGCACCAGGGCAAATCGGGAAGAGCCGGGTACAGTCCCAGAACTGTCGCATCTAATGTAAGCGGCAATTCTGGGCGGCTGCTGACTGATATTGTTAGGCTGGGGGGCTCCCCATAACGTGGGGCTCCCCATCCTGAGAATACCAGCCTTCAGCCGTATGGCTTTATCTGGCTGGTATTAAAATAGGGGGGGACCGCACGCCGGATTTTTTAATTATTTATTTATTTACACGGCACACAGAGCCGCGCGGCATTAAATGAAGTCGGGTGAAGTTCACCTGCTTTTTTGACACGTCCCCAACAACCAGCTAGGTCGTTCTGCAGGTCCGGATCGCTGTTAGGTCGTTGGCCACGTCTGCCTGTTTGACAGCTCACCAGAGACTTTGTAGCGA